>NC_058082.1:205815941-206051912 GCF_014858855.1 Bufo gargarizans | reverse complement strand
AACAAAGATCCATGGTGCCGTAGAAATGACCACACCTCTTTTGGAACTCATCATATTTATGTAACTCGTATATCAAGAAAGCCATATCGTTGGAAAATCATGAATTATTTTAGTAGAATAAGAGATTTAGGGTTTGTCTTTCACGGCCCCTCACAGTGGTCTTCCGCTCCCACTCACAGAGATGGTCACACTCTGGATCTTTTCTTTACATGCCTCTGCTCTCTATTTAACCTTTCTAATTCACCTCTCCCCCTATCCGATCACAACCTACTCACCTTCTCTTCACTCATCTCTCCAGCTGCTCCCCCGGTCCACACACTAGCACACGCCTGCAGGAACCTCAAACATTTCGACTTTGCTTTCTGACCCTCTTCTGTCACTCTCTACCATTTGTTCCCTCCAAGACCCAGATACTGCCATCACCCTATATAGCACCACAATAAGTGCAGCTCTGGACACTGTTGCCCCCCTCACACACAACAAAACCCGAAAAATCAACAGACAACCCTGGCACACCAACCTGACCAAAAAACAAGACAAGCTTCCAGGCTGCTGAGCGGCAATGGAAGAAATCCTATTCTAAAGATCATTTCACCGCATACAAGCAATCCCTCCTCATATTCAAATCCTCACTCGCTGAAGCCAAACTTCCCTACCTCTCATATCTTCCCTGTCCCGCAGCCTTAAACAACTTTTTAACACTTTTAACTCCCTTCTCCATCCCCCAGCTCCCCCACCCTCTCATCTCAGCTGAGGACTTTGCCGCATACTTCAAACAAGATAGTCAACGTCAGAGAGAGCTTCAGTACACAGTCCCCACAGACCCTCTACACAACTACTCAGTCCTCTTCTCCCAAAACCCACTTCTCCACCATTACAGAAGACAAACTCTCCACTCTACTCTCCAGATCACATCTCGCCACCTGTGCACTTGACCCTATCCCAGCCCTAACTCATCTCTTCAACCTATCACTAACCTCTGGTGTCCTCCCCTCAGGTTTTAAACATGCTACCATTACATCCATCCTCAAAAAGCCTTTACTTGGCCCATCTTCTTTGTCCAGTTATTGCCCCATATCACTTCTTCCATATGCCTCAAAGCTACTTGAGCAACATGTCCATTCTGAACTGTCCTCTCATCTCTCCTCCTGCTCCCTCTTTGACCGGCTACAATCTGGCTTCCGACCCCACCACTCAACTGAGACTGCCCCCACCAACGTCACCAATGACCTACTAACAGCCAAAACCAAAAAACATTACTCAGTCCTCCTTCTCCTTGACCTGTCCTCTGCCTTTGACACTGTCGACCACTCCCTTCTGTTACAAACTCTCTCATCTCTTGGCATCAGTGACCAGGCCCTCTCTTGGATCACATCATACCTCACAGGGCAGACATTTAGCGTCTCCCACTCTCACACCACCTCCTCGTCTCATTCCCTCTCTGGTATGCCACAAGGCTCTGTCCTAGGACCCCTGCTCTTCTCTATCTACACTTTCGGCCTGGGACAGCTCATAGAGTCCCATGGCTTTCAGTATTATTTTTATGGTGACGACACACAAATCTACCTCTCTGGTCCAGACATCACCACCTTATTATCCAGAATCTCACTGCCTATCTTCCATATCATCCTTCTTCTCATCTCCGTTTCTAAAAATTAACATAGATAAAACTGAATTCATAATCTTTCCCCCATATTGTTCAACCCCCCCCAACAGACCTATCTATCACGATCAATGGCTGCACACTCTCCCCGGTCAACCAAGTTTGCTGCCTTGGACTGACCTTGGATTCTTCCCTCTCCTTCCGACCGCACATGCAAGCCATTTCCACCACCTGCCGCATCTGCGCTTTTCAGAACTTTGAATCTGTGAAAATGTTTGTAAACGCCCTCATTATCTCCTGCTTAGACTACTGCAACATCCTCCTCTGTGGCCTTCTCGCACTCTCGCACCCCTCCAATCTATCCTCAACTCTGCTGCCCGACTTATCCACCTCTCACCCTGTTACTCCTCTGCCTCTCCCCTCTGCCAATCCCTTCACTGGCTCACCATTGCCCAGCTAATTCAGTTCAAAATACTAACAAATACATACAAGGCTGTCCACAACCTGTCCCCTCCCTACATCTCTAAGCTACTTTCCCGATACATCCCCACACGCACTCTCCGATCCTCACAAGACCTCCTTCCCTCCTCTTATCACCTCGTCCTACAATCGCCTCCAAGATTTCTCCCGTGCATCCCCCACACTCTGGAACTTGCTACCACAACATATCAGACTCTCACCTACAGTGGAATCCTTCAAAAGAAACCTAAAAACCCACCTCTTCAGACAATCCTACAACCAGTGACCCTGCTGCCTCTATACCGCCATGACCAGCTTCACCCTCACTTACTGTGTCCTTCTCCCATACCATGTAGATTGTAAGCCCTCACGGGCAGGGCCCTCTCTCCTTCTGTACTAGTTTATAACTCCTCTTCTTCATGGTTAGTGCAATTGTCTGTATTATGTATGTATACCCATTTTCATATGTATAGTGCTATGGAATGGCGCTTTAATAATAATAAAAGTCTGACCATCTGTGGGTTGATCATTACTCATAGATGCTATCATAAGACATATTAAAGTGTAATTTCCAAAGCTTCAAAGTTACACTAATATAATTATTTATTCTAAAGCAACATTATTTCCAGGGAGCTGTACATGTGAGATATAAAAGGGCCAAAACACATAATGTGAGACCAAAAAAAAGTACAATAAATGTGAACTAAATGAGTGGTACAAAAGGAGAGAAGACCCTGGCTACAAGGGCTTACAATCTACAAGAGAAGGAGATAGTAGGTGAGGGTAGAAACTGCTTATATAGCTGTTTAGTGGTGGCTGGGTTATTGTAGGCTCTACGCTTTCCTGAAGAGGTGGGTTTTCAGGTTGTTTTTCAAGGTTATGATGGTAGGAGTGAGTCTGATGTGTTGGAGTAGAGAGTTCCAGAGGATTCAGGATGCACTGGAAAAGTCTTGGAGGCAATTATGGGAGATTAGGTCAGGCTACTTTCACATTAGCGGCAAGGAACTCCGGCAGGCTGTTCCGGCGGGTGAATAGCCTGTCGGATCCGTGCTGCCGCTAGTGCACTCGTGCCCCAAACTACCGCTATTGATTATAATAGGGGTGGGCCGGAGTTCCGGCGGCAGCACTGCAAACATGCCGAGAGGCGGCCGGGAATAAAACTATGACATGTCGTAGTTTTATACCGGCCGCCTTTCGGCATGTTTGCCGTGCTGCTGCTGGAACTCCGGCCCACCCATATTATAGTCAGTGGGGCCATAGCGGGAGTCCGGGGGCACGAGTGCATTAGCAGCAGCACGGATCCGACAGGCTGTTCACCCACCAGACATGAGACTGGAGAACATGTGAATCTAATAATTGTGATTGATGATTTGGTGGCATGTGAGTGGGTGAGACTAAATGTCAGATTGGTACGAGTAGATCCACCAAAGGGCGAGGTCTAGGATGCCAGGAGATGAGCGAATTTGTAATTTGAGGCAGGAGGGAAGTGGTAAAGGACAGGTCTAGGAGGAGGAGCATCAGGGATTGTCTTGAGGCTAGATCATTTGTCACTTTGCATAGACTACTGTCTTGTGTGTGTTTTTCTAGTGTTATTTTTCTCTCTCTAAAATTTTGACTTTTAGGCTCACAGACCAGTTGTGCATAAGAACATCCCATCAGTCAACGATCAGCTTAAAGTCATCAAGCACTTAGTAAGGTTTGTACAGAAGTAGTTTCTTTTTACTGGACCGGATAGTGGGTATACTTTCAGATTCCATTATTTTCATCAGGTGCAGTTTACATACAGCACTGCCTTCTAATGTTCATATAGCCCCTAATATGGTCTGAACAGATGTTGGTACGATATATCGATTAGATAGCAATTTTTGGCATGCAATCGGTATTAGTTTTTTGATAAATTCACCATTTTATTTGTAGTTCACTTTAACGGGTTTCCCAGATTTTTTTTTTATCAGATGACTTGCCCTCTTGATAGGTCATCAGGATCTGATCGATGAGGGTCCAACCTACCGTAGGCCAGAGACGTCACTTTTATTGGTCACATGGCCTAGACACCTAGACTTAAATTAGTGGAAGAGATCACAGTTGCGTTATACATAATATAGGGGACATTTACTAAGAGTGGCGATTTAGACGCTGGTCTTAGTCCCTGTCCGCTGCAGCTTTTTACGCCTAAATTATGCCTGCCAGCCCCGCCCCCTCTTTCCAAAACTCGAGAAAAGAGGCATAAGTAGCGTACTCACGCGAAAAACAACTTTGCGACAAAATCTGCATCTTAAATACTCAAAAAAAGGCGTATATTTTTTCATAAATGATCCCCTATGTGTATTATATGAATTTATAATTACGACATTGCTTTAGCTTGTCTATCACCAAATGTTCTTCTAAGGCTAGATTCACATGACCATGTGTATTTTGCGGTCCACGATCTGCAAAGTATATATGTATACTGGCTGTGTGCATCCAGCACTTTCCTCACTCCCTATTTTCATCAAGATGGACAAGAATAGGATGTTCTATAAGTTTCAGAATGGCCGGGATGACATCCGTGTGCAATCCGCAAAAAATGCAGATCGGACATGGACCCAAACACGGTCCTGTGAATGTAGCCTAAGAAGAATATGCAAAACTAATTTTAAACAGGTTTTTTTTTTTTTTCTTCAGAGTCAAGCCGTTGAAACTACCTTATGGACTTCCAACAGAGGAGGACATGTTGGACACTTACCTGAACAGCTTAGGCCAGCTGGTGATTTGTAAAAAGCTGGAGCCAATTGACATGAAATCAATTGAATCATAATGTGTGTCATTCCTGTTATTTGTAAAATAAAGCAATTTTGTATAGTGTTTTTTTTGTGAGTATAATAGATCAGAAATCAATGGAACACCCCAACAGTCAGTAAAATGACATCTGCAGCCACAAAATTAGGGAAAAGGCTGCGCTTCCCAAATCCTGATAAAAACCTACTACCAATTAAAACGTTGCACATGTCCTGGCTAAGGAATCCTCAAATTTTTTTCAAGAAACTATGCTATGGAGAGCTTTTTTTTTTTTTTTTTTTTTTTTTTTTTTTTTTTTTGAGTATTCCATTTATTTGCACCTGATAATTACATTTTTTGCTTAACCTATTCCTTCACAGCAGATGTAATTCCCACACAGCGCCATACCTGTATAGCAGGGATGGCATTGTAACATACAACCGGCCTGTAAACTGCATTGAAGATATAAATCACTAAAATACATATCTATATCAAGCTGATATTATTGAGAGGGCCCTGCATGTAGCTACTGGTCTGGACTAGGACTCCATGTCTTCTTTGGATTTTACTTTCTTAATTTTATTTATGTAGTGTGTTATGAGTTATTAAATGATGTACTGACATTGAGAAATACAAGTGGATGTGTATATGATTTATTAATAGAAGCTATCCGATGTTCATAACTACCATAGATTTAGCAATTGTTTTCATCTATAAACCATCTCTGAATATTCAACATATCTTCTATACAATCTTCATATATTTCTTGTACCTAAACCATAGAGAACCAAGTACTAGATTTGTTGTGATTTATATATATTTTTTGTAGGGTTGAGGTATTGGCTTTCTTGTGCTTTTGGTAGTTCTCATCTCTATTACGCCACATTCACACGGCCGTGGGGCTGCTGTGCCTATGTTGCAAACCACAAACAGTAGGTCTACAAAACACGGTCACTGGCCGTGTGCATGCCGCATCGAGCTGCAGACCCATTGGCTTTAATGGGTCCGCAAGATGCGGTGAAAGATAAGACATGTATTTTTTTTGAGGCACATACCCGTAAGAAACACACTGAATCCCTTTCATGGACTTAGGGGTCCGTACCTCTACAAGCAAAAGATAGAACATGTCCTGACCGGCGCCCGTGTTTTTTAGACTCGCTGTTTGCGCTCTGTAACATGGACACGCCGGCCCCATGGTCTTGTGAATGGGACCTTATAATAAGTGACTGGTGCCATTTGTGTATATACAGCTGACCTCAGTTGAAGGCACCGGGATCGGACTTGGATGTTGCGGTCATCTGAGCCAGGTTGTATTACAGAGGAAGGGGCTGGTGGGGAGCAAGTTTTTATTTTGTGACACTTAACTAAACTCTTGCAATAGCACCAACCCTGTGGATTTCTAGCAATGATCATCAGGGTCACATTGTACTTTTCAATGGCGAATTGTCAGTAGTGTCCAATAGAGGCACGCATTTTCAGTTGATGGCTGTGATAACAATTAATCACTGTCTAGTCCCTAGGGAAGAGGGAGCTGGATGCTACTAGTTGATTTCTGTTGGCAATAACTCCTTACAGACCGCCTGTTGACTATATATTTCCAGGTGGTCAGCACTTATCTCTGCAGAGATGCTTAGAAGCATTCTTTCAGAGACCCGCAGCTGCACATGCAATTGTGAGAGCAAAGAGCCCGCTGTCAGTGTCCCAGCCTTCCCTATCGTTGCATAAACAGTGATCAATGAGCGCTGTGTATAGAGATCAGGACATGGCAATGACGCTTCCTTCTCCGGTCCCAGCGGTCATGTGATTGCTGGGGGGCTGTATGTCTGCGTGAGCTGCTGGCTTTTAGCAGATCGGCTCTGCAGTGAGGCTATACAAGCTTGTACAATCTATCTGGGGGCCTTTAACCGGGGCTAATATATTAGCCCCAGTTACAGGAGAAACCGGCAATAAAAAAAAAAAAAAAAATGTAATGTTAAATGTCTGCCAAAAAGGTCTTGCATGGCAAAATGTAAAAAAAAAAAACAACACGAAAGGCCACACAGTAGCTTCTAGCTTCACCCCTAGCAACCATAATGCATTATGCATTCCGTATTTCAAAATGGCTATTATGGAAAGAGGATATCATTTAAAGCGTACCTGAGTTTTCAACAAAATTTTTTTTGCCCAATGGCTGTGCTTCTTCGTCCAATCATAACTGTAAAGGATCAGGTCTTTTTTGGGCTTCCCTAAAGACTCCTTCAGCCATATTATTCCTTTTTTCATCTGCACAGCTGGATGCATTTCACTCAGAAGTGGGGGGGTGTCACCCTTCTGTGGATTCTTCCAGCACTGTACTGCTCTCACGTCCTTTCCCTTAGGCTAGGGCTATACGGTGACATGTGTCGCAGAAAAATTGCAAGACATTTTTCTAATGATACTCAATGGTGTCGCACTGTGACATGACACTTGCAAAAAATCCATCCAAGTTTGATTTTTGGGCATGTTGCAGCGCAACACTATTAACTATCATTAAAAAAAAAAACACGTGACTATTTTAGCAACACTCTTGGTTTTTAACATTGTTGTCAGTTTGTGAATTTTATCGAGCTTTTATAATATAAAGGTTGTTTTTTAGGCCAGCTTTACACTTTTAAACTATCCAGCAGGCTGTTCTGGCAGAGGAACAGCCTGACAGATTTCATTATATTTGGCATAGTCTGAAAAGGGCCAGAGAACTATGGGAGGTTAAACCTGCCAAAATTAAAATGAAATTGAACAACCTAAAATTATAATTAAAATAACGTTTTAACATTTTAATTTCAAAGTGCATGCCAAAATTAAAAAGAAAATTAAATTTCTACACTTGAATTTTCTTTTCCAACTCCAGTGCGGGTAATAAGTGTAAAAAATAAATGTAAAAGTAAATAGCCTATTTAGTTTTAAATTTGCACTTTGTCAATTAATTCTCCTCTTCCTATAGTGGGTTTTCATGTCAAAATCATAAATCAAGTGAAAACACCAAGTAGAAGCTGAAAATGGTAGATTGAGATTTCAATTTTATCTCTTGCAGGCATTTTCCCTGCCAAAAGTCAAATGAAAAAGAAAGCCCATTTGAATTTTCATTTTAACGTTGTACTTACATTCAGATTCATTTAAATGAGAACTTTGTCCTCAACGGTGATTCATGGAATTGTCTGTGAAAATGAAAAATTGAATTAATTTTTTTTTCAAGAAAAATGAACTTTAGGCCCATATTTTTCACTTTCACAAGGGAAAACTGGAGAAAATGCACCCCTAATTTATTGCCAATTTTCTCCTGATTACAGCAATACCCCATATGTGCTGGTATACTGCTATATAGGCATACCACAGGGGTCAGAAGGAAAGAAGCACCAAATGGCTTCTGGAAGGCAGATTTCACCGGAATAATTGACAGGCTCCATCTTGAAATTGAACACACCCTGAGGTACCCCTAGAGTGGAAACCCCCAAAAAGTGACCCCATTCTAGAAACTACACCCCTCAAGGAATATTTCAAGGTGTGTAGTGAGCACTTTGACCCATCAGGCGTTTCACAGAATTGGGAAACGCTTGGCTGTGAAAATGAAAAATAAAAATTTTTTCCCAGAAAAAGTTGCTTTACACCCACATTTTTCACTTTCACAAGGGGTAACAGGACAAAATGCACTCCACATTTTGTTCCCCATTTCCCCCCGAATATGCCAACACCCCATATGTGCTCAAAAAATGATATATGGGCGCATAACAGGCTTTAGAGTGGAGGGAGCACCATATGGTCTTAGGAGAGAGGATTTAGCTGGAATGGTAATTGGGAGCTATGTCGCATGTGAAGACACCCTGAGGTGGCCCTACAGTGGAAACCCCCAAAAAGTGACCCCATTCCGGAAACTACACCCCTCAAGGAATATATCAAGGTGTGTAGTGAGCACTTTAACCCATCAAGCGTTCCACAGAATTAGGAAGCGCTTGGCTGTGAAAAGGTTGCTTTACACTCACATTTTTCACTTTCATAAGGGGTAACAGGACAAAATGCACCCCACATTTTATTCCCCATTTCCCCGGCAAATACGCCAACACCCGATATGTGCTCAAAAAATGATGTATGGGCACATTGCAGGGCTCTAGAGTCAAACAGCTAAATATAGATTCTGCTGACCTGAATTTGCAGACATGTATTTTTGGTGCTATGTCGCATTAAATTAATTCCTGAGGCCCCCAGAAATAAAATAAAAAAACAACAAGTGACCCGATTTTGGGAAGAGCACCCCCGTACGAACATCTTAAGTGGTGGAAAGGGTACTTTTCAGCAAACGGGTGTCTCACAGAAGACAGAAATACTTCTGAAAGCATTTCAAACCACATATTTGTGAAAAAATTATAATTACTAGCAGACCCCAATTTATTTTCCACAAGGGGTTAAAGTAGAATATTTACCACAGGTTGTGTTCCCCATTTTCTCACCATTCAGGAAACCCCATATGTGCTTGTAGCCTGCTGTATGGGCGCACAGCAGGCAAACGGCAATATATGAATTTTGCTGACAGGACTGAATTGGCAGACATGGATTTTAGGTGCCATGTCGCATTAAATAAATCCCTGAGGTCCCCAGAAATGAAAAACCCCAAGAAGTGACCCCATTTTGGAAAGAGCACAACCGTACGAACATTTTAATTGGTGGAAAGGGTATTGTTCAGCAAACCGGTGTCTCACAGAAGACAGAAATGCTAGAGAAAGGATTTCAAAGCACACATTTGTAAATATAAAAAATTACTAGCAGACCCCTATTTTTTACTTTCACAAGGGGTTAAAGGAGAAAATGCACCCCAGTATATGATCCCCATTTTCTCCCCTTTTTTGAAACACCCCATATGTGCTTGTAGCCTGCAGTATTGGCGCACAGCAGGTCTCTAGAGGCAAAGTGCAAAAACTGTTTTTCGCAGGCCTGAACAGACATGGATTTTAGCTGCCATGTCTCATTAAATACATTTCCTGAGGTCCCCAGAAATGAAAAACCCCAAGAAGTGACCCCATTTCGGAAAGAGCACCCCCGTACAAATATTTTAAGTGGTGGAAAGGGTACTTTTCAGCAAACAGGTGTCTCACAGAAGACAGAAATACTAGAGAAAGGATTTCAAAGCACACATTTGTAAAAATTTTAAAAAAATTGTAGCAGACCCCAATTTTTCACTTTCACAAGGGGTTAAAGGAGAAAATGCACCCCAGTATATGTTCCCCAATTTCCCCCCCTTTTTTGGAAACACCCCTATATGTGCTTGTAGCCTGCAGTATTGGCGCACAGCAGGTCTCTAGAAGCAAAGTGCAAAAACTGTTTTTTTGCAGGCCTGAATAAACAGACATGGATTTTAGTTTTTAAAACATTTTATTGAATACACATCAACAATGACATAGGATAAGCATGTGTTACAGAGATACAAAAAGATTTCCTGTGTGTAGCATACAACGTACAGTTGCAAGAAAAAGTATGTGAACCCTTTGGAATTATATTGATTTCTGCACAAATTGGTTATAAAATGTGATCTGATCTTCATCTAAGTCACAACAATAGACAATCACAGTCTGCTTAAACTAATAACACACAAAGAATTAAATGTTACCATGTTTTTATTGAACACACCATGTAAACATTCACAGTGCAGGTGGAAAAAGTATGTGAACCCTTGGATTTAATAACTGGTTAAACCTCCTTTGGCAGCAATAACTTCAACCAAACGTTTACTGTAGTTGCAGATTAGACATGCACAACGGTCAGGAGTAATTCTTGACCATTCCTCTTTACCGAACTGTTTCAGTTCAGCAATATTCTTGGGATGTCTGGTATATATTGCTTTCTTGAGGTCATGCCAAAGCATCTCAATCTGGTTGAGGTCAGGACTCTGACTGGGCCACTCCAGAAGGCGTATTTTCTTCTGTTTAGGCCATTCTGTTGTTGATTTACTTCTATGCTTTGGGTCGTTGTCCTGTTGCAACACCCATCTTCTGTTAAGCTTCAGCTGGTGGACAGATGGCCTTAAGTTCTCCTGCAAAATGTCTTGATAAACTTGGGAATTCATTTTTCCTTTGATGATAGCAATCTGTCCAGGCCATGACGCAGCAAAGCAGCCCCAAACCATGATGCCTCCACCACCATACTTCACAGTTGGGATGAGGTTTTGATGTTGGTGTGCTGTGCCTCTTTATCCACACATAGTGTTGTGTGTTTCTTCTAAACAACTCAACTTTGGTTTCATCTGTCCACAGAATATTTTGCCAGTACTGCTGTGGAACATCCAGGTGCTCTTGTGCAAACTGTAAACGTGCAGCAATGTTTCTTTTGGACAGCAGTGGCTTCCTGTGTGGTAGCCTCCCATGAAATCCATTCTTGTTTAGTGTTTTTTTTTAAACATCTTTTTATTGAAATGAGAAACCACAAACACAGCCATAGATAAAGTACATCATACAAAAATAGTATCAAAGCATATTTTACAGGCAATTATTAAGGCTAGGGTCCTCAAATCACATTTTAAAAATTTTATACCCCCCCCCCTCCCCAAACCTCTTATTCATGTCCCCATCCCAACCCCCCCTCCTAACCCCCCACCCATGAACATCAATCTAGGACCTTAGAACTTGAAGAGGTATCTGCGCAAAACCGCGCCCCCCACCTCCAATGATTTACCCCCCCCCCCCCCCCCGAGTGCCAAGTTACAATTCCAGCTTCCCTAACCTATTTGCAAGCTGGGCCTCTAGATACCAGCCAGTCTGTTTAAATGGGGCTATAAGCTCTTGTATTTCGATATCGGATAGCCTTTTCTCTATGAACCTCCTCCATTTTTTGATGAACCTTTCAACTAGGCGTTCCTTGTCCTGTTCCACCTCCAGTCTCTCCAGGTAAAGAACCTTTTTCATCGTCCCAAGGACCTCCTCCCACACCGTAACTTCTCGTTCCAACCAGTGTCGTAAAAGAGACTTCTTTACCGACCTCAATAGAAGGTGTACACCTGGCTTAGCAACCACCGACCCCAGTTCCTCTTCCTGATTCTTAGGTATATAGTGGAATATGCACTGTTGGGGTGTGGGGCCAACCGTTTCTCCCCAAATGTCTTCTATCGATTGAATAGCCTGCTTCCACAGTGGCTGCACCTTTGGGCATTCCCATATGGCATGTAGTAATCCTGCTTTCGGGAGATTACACTTAGGGCATTCACGCAGATAATGAGTAGGGGCATCGTGATAGGATAAATTAAAAGCGTACGTCGCTCTATGCATTAGCCTTAATTGCGTCTCCCTCCATTGTTCATTGTACATTGCTCGCCTAACCAGTTCCATACCCGCCCTCATCTTCTTTGCTATATTTAAGTCTGATAACTCTCTTTCCCAGGATTTGTATGCCCCTTTCACCAAGCCTATTGTCTTAATGCCATGGAGTCGCCTATGTAATTCAGAGAGGGGCATATGGGAGCCATCCCTGCCCAGCAAAGCCGCAAACCATGCTAGCCTCTCCGAGTCCCCAACAGAGAACGCCTGGGCCCTACAATAACTTCTAATTTGTTGATAAGGGAGATAGTGGGTGTCCTGAAAGCCAAACTGCGTTTTTACCTGTTCCCAAGGTAGCCAGTGAAGACCGGAAGTGTGTAACAAGTCATTAAGCCGCATTATGTTCTTTTCCCTCCATGACTGGAACATAGTATTCTCTCTACCCTGGGGGAACGCCGGCAATTACCATAATGGTAGCCTGGGTGACAAATAGCAGGGAAGGCCATAAATTTTCCTAATCGCCTTCCACGCCATTATGGTATCTTTCAATAGAATTGACTGCCTTATTGACACCGGAATGTCTTTCAGTCTGGAATGAAGCAAAGCCTCCAGATTCTCACCCTCAGCTAGTTCTCTTTCGAAAACAATCGCCGAATAGTGGCCCGTGCCCCACACCCAGTCTCGCACATGTCTGAATAGCGACGCTAGGTTGTAGTGACGAATATTCGGTAACTGCAGCCCCCCCCTCATCTTTCAGCATCGTTAATTTGGCATAGGCAATACGCGGCCTCTTAGTTTTCCAGAGGAAGCGATTGAACGCTCTCTGCATCCTGACTACATCAGTGTGTTTGAGCAGCAGTGGAATTGTCTGGAGCGGGTAGAGTAGCTTCGGGAAGCTTACCATTTTAATTAAATGAGCCCTCCCACACACCGACAAGGGCAGATCCTGCCATCTCTCCAGTTCATTTTCTATTTTGAGGAAGAAAGGGGGGTAATTCAGAGCGTATATTGACGCATGGGAACGTCCAATTTTAATTCCTAAGTAGGTCAAATAGTCCTTCCGAATTTCCACCCTGTTTTGTAAATCACTCGCTACGGGGGATCTGCGATCTAGGAACAGTAGCTGGCTTTTTTCCGCATTAACCCTATAGCCCGTGGCACTTCCATAGAGGTTCAAAGCCTCTAGCGTCCTCTCTAATTGGAGCTCCGGGTACCTAAGATATAGCAGGATGTCATCTGCAAAGCAGCTAATTTTCAGCACCTTGGCCCCTATTCTTATGCCTTCAAAGGTGTCAGATTTAATCAACCATCTCACCAAGGGCTCCATTGCCAGGTTGAAGAGCAACGGGGACAAGGGGCAGCCCTGCCGCGTGCCTTTTTCCAGCGTGATTGGCTTGGATAAAAAGCCCGGTACACTCACTCGTGCCTGGGGGTTATCATAGAGCGCCCTCAGGAAATTTCTGAAGCGACCTGTGATCTTAACCCTATCCAGCACCATGTCTAACCATTGCCAATTGACATTGTCGAATGCCTTCTCGGCATCCACTGCCAACAACGCTGGAGAAGGTCCGTTTTTAGGGTCCCTATAGCCGCTCAGGGCTGCTAAAACCTTGCGTATATTAGTAACTGCAGATCTCCCTTTCAGGAACCCTACCTGGTGCGAATCAATTAGATTGGGTACACAATCAGCTAATCTGTTGGCCAAGATTTTTGACAGGATCTTCACATCCTGATTGATCAGGGAGATCGGTCTGTATGCGCTGGGCTGCGTCAAATCCCTTCCCGGCTTAGAGAGGATCTTAATGTAAGCCACCTTGCCCGAGTCAGGTAGATTTCCCCCAGCCAAAATGCTATTGAACAAACCAGTCAACGTCGGGGATAGTTCTGGGATCATGGCCTTATAGAATTCCGCAGGGAATCCATCCGGTCCCGGGGCTTTGCAGTACGACAGGGATTTGATTGTCGTCCCTAATTCCTCGTCGCTAACGTCTTGACTCAGCGATTCCAGCACTTCGGTGGACAGGCGTGGCAGGTCTACCATGTCTAGGAGATTCCTTGCTTCCTGGGGTCTGGGAGGGTCACTCGCGTATAGCGTTTGAAAATAGTCGCCCAATATCTCCACAATATCTTTCGGTTGAGAGCATAGCTTTCCCGATTTACCTTTTAGGGGGTACAGGGTCGTCTGCTTAACGAATGGACGCGTTAAATTTGCTAACAGCCGCCCGCCTTGTTGCCTACCCGAAAGAACTTAGCCTTTCGATAATCCCCGAACCACTTTTCCTGTCTTTCCTGACAGTAATCAAAACTGTGCTTGGCTGTGACCCATAGAACTTTGTTGGGGGTTGTGGGATTCAGTGTACGTCTCACGCACCTTCTGGGTGGCCTCTTCAAATTTTTGGGTCGCTTCCCTCTTTTTCCCTATCGAATATGACATTATTCGGCCCCTGAGTACCGCTTTGGCCGCATCCCAGAATAAATTCTGGTTCGACGCCTGATCCGCGTTGTCCTACGAGTATTCCCACCACCACCCTTTTAGCTTGTCTGTAAAATCCTTATCCTTGGACAAGTGCTGAGGCATTTTCCATGTAAAATCCTGACCTCTGGGAACTGTATCCATGATCTCCATAACCACTGGGGCATGGTCCGAGATTAATAAGTCAGAGATTTCCACCAATTTAACTCTGGACAACATCCTCTGTGTAGTCAATCCGGGACCATGACCCCTGGGCATGGGAATAATGAGTATATTCGCGATCCACTGGGTGATGATAATGCCAGGCATCACACAGGCCCGTTTTTTGTATCAGAGGGAGCAACATCTGAGCCCTATGCTGCTGAGTAACATTTTCGGAGACCCCTCGCTTCCTGTCCTCCTGTTCGTTATGTATCCTATTAAAATCTCCCACCACTAATAGCATCTGTGAGTCTTCACCTAAGATATCTTTCTCCAAGGACCTGTAAAAGTCCATCTGGGAGGTATTGGGCGCATAAACATTATGTTAAACTATCTGTCCCACCGGAGAATCTAAGCTTATTCGCATCCATCTTCCCTGTTTGTCAGTAGATACAGAAGAAATCTCGTAGCGTAATGATGCCCGCCTTCCTGCCCATTGAGGATGAACCTACCACTTGTCCCACCCACAATTTTTGCATCCTACAGAAATCTGCCTCCTCCAGATGGGTCTCCTGCAGGATCGCCACATCTATTTTGAGTTTTTTAAGGTGGCGTAGCACCGCCATGCGTTTGACAGTGGACCGTAGGCCCTTAACGTTCCACGTAGCCACTCTCATTATTGGTACTCTGTGCTTGCGATCTCCACAGGAGAAGCCATCAGGAACAAGCTAAAACGGCATTTTACATATTGGCACTTAGGTAGCAGCATTCCTAACCCCTCGTAGATTCGCTAACAGAGCCTTTTGTTAGTCTTTAGCTGACACTCTAGGATTCTTCTTCACCTCATTGAGCAGTCTGCACTGTGCTCTTGCAGTCATCTTTACAGGATGGCCACTCCTAGGGAGAGTAGCAGCAGTGCTGAACTTTCTCCATTTATAGACAATTTGTCTTACCATGGACTGATGAACAGCAAGGCTTTTGGAGATACTTTTATAACCCTTTCCAGCTTTATGCAAGTCAGCAATTCTTAATCGTAGGTCTTCTGAGAGCTCTTTTGTGCGAGGCATCATTCACATCAGGCAATGCTTCTTGTTAAAAGCAAACCCAGAACTGGTGTGTGTTTTTTATAGGGCAGGGCAGCTGTAACCAACACCTCCAATCTCATCTCATTGACTGGACTCCAATTGGCTCTTGGAGATGTCATTAGTCTAGGGGTTCACATACTTTCTCCACCTGCACTATGAATGTTTACATGGTGTGTTAAAAAAAACATGGTAACATTTAATTCTTTGTGTGTTATTAGTTGTGACTTAGATGAAGATCAGATCACATTTTATGACCAATTTGTGCAGAAATCCATATCATTCCAAAGGGTTCACGTACTTTTTCTTGCAACTGTATTTATAATACTGTACATCTAGATTAAACTCAGACCTTCACATCCCCATGTCACTGTGTTTTATATAGGAATATAACAGACATTTTTCTTTATTTAAAGACTGAAAAATTGCATATTTATGAACAATAACAACATATCGCTGAGTACAGATAAACTGATTCTATAAATGGCAGCTAAAAGTACATGATGTTCAGGAAGGTAATGTAACTAACAGTTTTCTGAATTTCTTCCAATTCCCCCAAATTTCTTCAAACACAGATGCAGTGTTCAACTCACAATGAGCCAATTGTTCCATTCTATAGACTTGGTCACACTCTGCAAGCCATTGTGAGATCGCCGGGGTGGCCATGTCTTTCCAGTGTGTTGCGACAATTAGGCGCGCTGCCGTTAGCAAATGCTGTTGCAGGCGTGTGTCTTGTCTGTTGTTAGTGTTTACTGGAATCATACCTAAAAGGCATATTTGAGGTGTGGGATATACTTTATCGTGACAAAATGGGACAATCAAAGAACATGTCCAACAGATGTGTAGGAAAGAGCCTGAACTACGAAGGCATCTCCAGTACAACGGCAAGGTTGTAGGAAAGAGCCTGTGTAGTCTCTCCAGGGTATAGTACCATCTAGTGAACATATTATAATAATTCTCCTGGAGACGTACACATCTGGACACTTTAGGGGTACGTGCTAGCAACGACTTCACTTCAGCCTCTGTGAAGAGTGTGTGCAAATCATCCTTCTACTTCTTAATAAAGGGCGGTTTCCCAAGCGTTTCATTAGGAAGGAGGAGGTTATATATTTTGGATATCTTTTTCATGGGCTCTCTCCTACTCATACTCATATGTTCGAAATCTGTGTGAAGAGTGTCCCCTGGTACCATAAGTTTTTTCAAAGCCTGAAGGAGGTGTAGCTGATGTATGCTGGAGAGATTGGTAGGCCGGAAACTTTCACACTCTGAATCTCCTGTCCCATTATGATGCCCCAACACATCCTATTCCGCACTTTTATTGCATTTGCCTACATCAGTAATGGTAGACCTGAACTCTGCTGAGGAGTCCCACAGCACACCTCTCACTTGGATCAGAGGGGTAAGAGGGTTCATGAGTAGGCGGGCCGCCAGCCACGTGTACCAAATCTTAATTGTATTATACGTTAAGGAATTAGGGACCGTCTTGAGCATGTCAAGCCTGTGGTTCCTGGCCAAGCTAAAGTGTGCAAGGATATTTTTGACATAGCTTGTTCCAGGGATACATCCAATCTACTAGGCACACTACGGAACCAGTCTAGAACTCTCATGCCTTGGATAGCACTGTAATATCATTGAAAATCCGGCACCCCCAAGCCACCCATCCCAACCGGCATGATTACCTGAGTGTGTGAGAGCCGCAATCTAGAACTATTCCACAAAAATCGGGCAATTATTTTCTTCACTTGTGTAAAGAATACTCTAGGAAGAGGTATAGGCAAAACTTTTGGATGGACAATTGTTTTGTTTTTTTTAAATATATTTTTTATTAATAATGCATCATCTCGTATAGCAATTCACATGCATGTTATATATGAAGCAAAACAGGATGCATTATGTTTTCAAGTATACGTAAAAGACATAAATCACGTACAAAGTATTTGACATTGTTGAAACATGACATATTCAAATAAGAGAACAAAGAAACAATTTCCCCACCCTCCCTATCCCACCCACCCCTCCCTAAAGGATGTCTGCTCCCATTCCTCCCTTCCCAACTGTATATTCAGATGTGGGCAGTTTCATGAGGACGCTACCACTGGAGAAGAACCCTGAGTCCTCACTCCTAATTTTCCCAAGTTCCCTTTCAGCATCGCCTTAGAGTACCATTCTGTGTATTTGAAAGCTGACATTAGCTCGTTGATGTCCATCCGTGTGAGATGTTTTTCAATAAAGATCTTCCATTTATGAAAGAAGCCTTTTGGTTTTTTTTTTCCTTCTGCTGTTCAGTGTCTAGTTTATCGATGTACATAAAGTGAGACATCTGGGATATCTTATTTGTGGAGTATCTGGTTTTAGCCAATTGTTTAGGAGACCACGGAGAGACACCAACAAGGCAACGTCTATTATCAGTCTTAGTTTGGAAGACTCGTCAAATATATGGAATAGCAATGTTTCCGAATTATGGGCTAATGTGTCCCCCCATGTGTCTTTGATCCATTTGGAGACTGATTTCCAGAAAGTCTGAACGTGTACACACAACCATGCACAATGTACCAGATCTGCCTTGTCAGCTCCGCATTTCGGACATGCTGTTAGATATTCTTTCACATTTGGCTTTCTTGAAACATTAAATGCATATATTGCTGAGTGCATGAGGCGAAAATGCGATTCCCTCCACTTCTCACAAGGCACCGCCTTACAAACTCTCATCCAGCCCATCAAAACATCACAAACTGGTAGTGTTATATGTAGTTTTTTCCCCATTTTTTAAACAAGTCAGCTTCTGATCTTTTGTCTACTGAATCTCTCATCATATGATATATATATGTGAAATAGAGTACTTAATATCTCTATGAGTTAGTGAGAATGCCAATGATTGAGTCGTGCATTCGCGAGATACATCTAATAATCTCTGCTTACAAAAGTGAATGATTTGTTGATAGGCCAAAAACTGGGACTTATCGAGGTCATATTTATTGCAGATCTCTGGAAACGTGAGATATCGATTTTCAGAAATCTGTAGCAGATCTAAAAATGTATGTATTCCTCGGAGTCTCCATCCCATAAACATCTTGTACCCTGAGGGAATTCCGGGTGTCTCCAAAGTGCCATGTTTCTAGACATCAGAAATGGCCTCTTAGCTAGTTTGCGCATCTCCTTCCACGCCACTATCGTGTCTCTCAGAATAAGTGAATGTTTTAGGGGAGGTAGAAGTGCTTGTCTTCTAGTATGCAATAAGTTTATTAATGGCCATTTGGTGGACAATTGTTGTTCTAGAAGAAAGTTTGAGTAGTACTGAGTCTTGTGTACCCAATCTAAGCAATGTCTGAAGAGACAGGTGAGATTATAGAGTCGCAGATTTGGGATATTAAGCCCCCCCCCCCCCCCTATTCTAGGTTTCCTACCTGACCAAAGGAATGATGTGAAAACGGATTGAAGATCTCTAATGTCAGAGTGTTTTAAGAGTAGCGGTAATGTCTGCATGGGATAAAGAAGTTACGGGAAGCAGTTCATTTTTATAAGATGGCTCCTACCCTTTATTGATAGTGGCAGATTTTTCCATCTCTCCAGATCCTTTTTAATGGCTTTGAACAATGGGATATAATTCGAATTATACAGCGATTCAGGAGTTTTCCCTATTTTGATTCCTAAATATTTAATATAAGAGTCAGCTATCATGATTTGGCTACAAGATTCTGGTAATTTGGGCTTGAGTGTAGAAACGCCCAATGTTAACAGCATGCATTTGTTGAGATTTATTTTGAAGCCTGAAACTGGGCCAAAAGCATTTAAGAGCCGTAGCACCTTTTCTAGATCTTCCACCAGGTCTGCTAAGAAGATAAGAAGATCATCAGCAAAGAGAGACGTTCTTACCTCCTGGTTCCCTATTTTTATGCCTTGGAATATATCTCCCTCCTCCAGCAATCCTATCAGAGGCTCTAAGGCCAGGTTGAACAGGAGCGGTGAAAGGGGACAGCCCTGATGTGTTTCCTTGGCCAAAGAAAAGGGTGCAGATAAGAAACCAGGTGTCGAGATTCTGGCTTTAGGGGCGCTATATAATGCAGATATAAAAAACTCTGAAGGGCCAAGGATTTGCATCCTATCCAACACCCTTTCTAACCAGTCCCATCTCACACTATCAAATGCCTTTTCTGCGTCAAACGCCACCAAAGAGGGCGCTACTGATTTGTCGGATTTCCAGTGTACTGCGTCTAGTACTGTCAGAACTTTGCAAATGTTAGCCACCGCTGCTCTGCCTTTGATAAAACCCGATTGGGATGAGGATACTAGATCAGGCATTACTAGTGAAAGCCATCAGCCATTATTTTTGCTACCAGTTTCAGATCAACATTGATCAGTGAGATGGGACGGTAAGAAGAAGGAAGTGTTGTGTCCTTCACAGATTTAGGAATCAATTTAATATACGCTACATTATCTGTCAAGGACAGGGGGAACCTGTTTGAATACCGTTAAAAACTTTTGTGAGTGGTTCCGCTATTTCCCCTCCCAATAGTTTATAGAATTCAATCGAGTACCCATTAGGACAATTGTTTAAATTAGTGCCCTACGTCCGAACCAGGAGGTACAGGAGATATCCCATGACTTATTGAGAGAATCAGTAGTGGTAGGGATACTTTTATCATTTTCTCTATATAGATCTCTAGGGTTAGGAGTGAGGTTTATTCCCAAAAAAGGGATGCTACCCTTTACCCATTTAAAAGGTGTGCATCTCTCCAGCTCCAACTGTGTCGAAGGGTCCAAGGTAATGTTTAAAGAGGACCTTTCACCAATTATGACATTGTGAACTAAGTATACAGACATGGAGAGCGGCGCCCGGGGATCTCGTCACTGCACTTACTATTATCCCTGGGCGCCGCTCCGTTCTCCTGCTATGCCCTCCGGTATCTCCGGTCACAAAGTTATGGTAGGCGGAGTCTGCCCTTGTTCTGCTGTAGCGCTGGCCAATCGCATTGCAGAGCTCACAGCCTGGGAGAAAATAACCTCCCAGGCTGTGAGCTCTGCGCTGCGATTGGCCAGCGCTACAGCAGAACAAGGGCAGACTCCGCCTACCATAACTTAGTGACTGAAATCTCTGCCTACTATAACTTAGTGACTGGAGATACCGGAGGGCATAGCGGGAGAACGGAGCGGCGCCCAGGGATAATAGTAAGTGCAGTGAGATCCCCGAGCGCCGCTCTCCATGTCTGTATACTTAGTTCACAATGTCATAATCGGTGAAAGGTCCTCTTTAAGACCTGCGACTTTGCAAGGTTCACTTTAAAGTTAGAGTAAATGCCATATTGATCTAGTAGGGCATGAATCACTGGGTAAAGCTTCCATGGGATTGGAGACGACTAATAATATGTCGTCTGCAAAAGCCGCTAGCGTATGTGTTTCGCCTTGTATCTGTCACAACCAGACAGCTGAGAAGCTCTGACAGAGGCCTTTCAGAACCTCCCCCTTGAGTTCTGTGTTGTGGTATTCAGCTCCTCCTCTCATTAGCATCTCTCAGCTGTTATGTGTTGGACTAATTGTTTCCCTTTAAATTCTTCCCCAGAATGCTTTTCTGGGCGGCTTATATTTCTTCCTGGAGTATGTGTGCATGCCCATCTGGTTCTCCTCTCCTCCACAAAGTTAAGTGTTACACTGTTATCTGTTATTTTCTGTTTGCTGGATCCCAGGTGACCCTGACTCCCTCCGTGTCTGGTGTAGGGAGCCGGTGGTCGTGTCCCCTCACTATTGTAGGGTGCTCAGGGCTTTATAGTCAAGGTTCGTGGATATGCATACCTCCACCATTTGGATCTATGCATAGGCTGAGCAGCCAGGGAAAGTGCCAGGTCTTCTACAGGGGTCTCCCTTTCGTTCCTTAGCTTTTGGATCCAGCGAGACATTTATGCATGTTGTTTTGCCTTGTTACCTGTACACATTCCGTGACATTATAAGCCGCCAAAACCGTCTTAAGCATGGATCCGGTTTCACTTTTGGCTGAACGCTTCCAGGGTCTTTCATTGGAGGTAGCTGACCTCCGTAAGACTTTTTCTCAGCTTCAAGTGACCGGTTCAGCTTGCGTTCATGGAGCTTGTTCTGAGCCTAAGATCTCGCTCCCGGATACGTTCTCCGGGGGTAGTGAGAATTTTGTGCGTTTTAGAGAGGCTTGCAAACTCCATTTTCGCCTTCTTCCCCATTCTTCTGGTGATGAGGAACGGAGGGTGAGGATCATTATATCGCTGCTCAGGGGTAACGCTCAGTCCTGGGCCTTTTCGCTGCCGGAGGGGGCACGGCCCCTCCGTTCAGTGGATGAATTATTTTTAGCCCTGGGTCAGATATATGATGATCCGGATCGTATTGCTCTGGCGGAGTCTAGACTACGTCTCCTATGCCAGGGTAAACAATCCGCAGAAATATACTGCTCAGAATTTCGGAGTTGGGCAGCTGATACTGGTTGGAATGATGCTGCACTCCGAAGTCAATTTTGCCATGGTCTTTCAGAGGGATTGAAAGATGCATTTGCCTTTCATGAAAGGCCTATTTCTTTGGACTCTGCTATGTCTCAGGCCGTTCGTATTGACAGGCGTCTCTCCTTCCTGTCATACTCGGTCCCAGGACTGTGCAGCGGTCCCATTCTCTGCGCAGGGGTCTCAGTCGCTGTCAGCCCCTTCTGAGCAGGAGCCCATGCAGTTGGGGTTGATTGCTTCTGACAATAGAAGATTCAGCCCGCATGGGAGGGTTTGTTTTTGTTGTGGAGGTATTAATCATTTGGCAAATATTTGTCCCTCTAGGAGATTCAGGCAGTTCTCTGGGTATAATAAAGAAACAAAGAGGAAAAAATCTTTGAAAAATGTTCCGTCTGTTACTATTGGCAGGATTGAGGCGGAGATTGAAGATTTTCCGTTTGCTTGTAGTTCCCGTTTTGTCCTGCCGGCTAGGGTGGCGCTAGAGAGCAAGAACATTTTTGTGAGATTTTTGTGGATAGTGGAGCAGCGGTCAATATCATTGATAATCACTTTGCGATAACTCATGGTTTCCAGGTGTGCGCTTTGAGAAAGGATATTCCTGTATTTGCTATCGATTCCGCTCCACTTTCTCAGAAATCATTAAAGGGCATAGTTCACAATATCCGTTTAATTGTGAGTGATGCTCATGTTGAGGATGTGTCATGTTTCGTCCTTAGCGGTTTGCCCACCCCGCTGGTGTTGGGGCTGCCCTGGCTCACTAAGCATAACCCCACCATTGATTGGCAAGCGAAGCAAATAAATGGTTGGAGTGACTTTTGCAGAGAGAATTGCCTCATGACATCTGTTTCTGAGGTTGCTACTAAGACTATACCATCTTTTCTCTCTGAATTTTCGGATGTCTTCTCTGAGAGTGGAGTTCAGGATTTGCCCCCGCACAGGGAGTACGATTGCCCTATTAATCTCATCCCAGACGCCAAGCTGCCTAAATCTCGTTTATACAATCTTTCCCAACCTGAGAGGATCGCTATGCGTGCTTATATCTCTGAGAGTCTGAGAAAGGGACACATACGACCCTCGAAGTCACCTGTTGCCGCTGGTTTTTTCTTTGTTAAGAAAAAAGATGGTTCTTTAAGACCTTGTCTGGATTTCAGGGAGCTGAACAATATCACAATTCGTGACCCTTATCCGCTTCCTCTGATCCCGGACCTATTTAACCAGGTTGTTGGGGCTAAACTCTTTTCCAAATTAGATTTAAGAGGGGCATACAACCTGGTCAGGGTCAGAGAAGGGGACGAATGGAAGACGGCCTTCAATACCCCTGAGGGCCATTTTGAAAACTTGGTTATGCCTTTTGGTTTGATGAATGCCCCAGCCGTTTTCCAGCATTTCGTGAACAGCATTTTTTTATCATTTGATGGGAAAATTTGCATTGGTGTATTTGGATGACATTTTGATTTTTTCTCCCGATTTCAAAACTCATAAGGAACATTTACGTCAGGTCTTGCTCATCCTGCGGGAGAATAAATTATATGCGAAACTGGAAAAATGTGTGTTTGCGGTTCCAGAAATTCAATTTCTGGGGTTTCTTCTCTCCGCTTCTGGTTTTCGCATGGACCCAGAGAAGGTCCGCGCTGTGCTTGAGTGGGAGCTTCCTGAGAATCAAAAGGCGCTGATGCGTTTTTTGGGCTTTGCCAATTATTACAGGAAGTTCATCTTGAATTATTCTTCTATTGTTAAACCACTCACTGATATGACCAGAAAGGGGGTAGATTTTTCTTCTTGGTCAGTAGAGGCGCGTAAGGCTTTTTCTGATATCAAGGAGAGTTTTGCTTCCGCTCCCATCTTGGTGCAACCTGATGTTTCGTTACCCTTCATAGTTGAGGTTGATGCTTCTGAGGTGGGTGTGGGGGCGGTCTTGTCTCAGGGTTCCTCTCCTGCCAATTGGCGACCGTGTGCCTTTTTCTCAAGAAAACTCTCCTCCGCAGAGAGAAATTACGATGTGGGAGATAGGGAATTGTTGGCCATCAAGTTGGCTTTTGAGGAATGGCGCCATTGGCTAGAGGGAGCCAGACACCCTATTACCGTATTTACTGACCATAAAAATCTGGCCTACTTGGAGTCAGCCAAGCGTCTGAACCCGAGACAGGCCAGATGGTCGTTGTTCTTTTCTAGGTTTAATTTTGTTGTCACGTTCCGCCCTGGAGTTAAGAATGTGAAGGCAGATGCCCTGTCACGTTGTTTTCCGGGAGGCGGGAATTTTGAAGACCCGGGTCCCATTTTGGCTGAAGGTGTGGTGGTCTCTGCTCTTTTTCCTGAATTGGAGGCAGAGGTGCAGGCAGCCCAGTCAGAGGCTCCTGATCTTTGTCCTCCTGGGAGGTTGTTTGTGCCTCTCGCTTTAAGACACAAGATTTTTAAAGAACACCACGATACGGTCCTTGCTGGGCACCCGGGGGTAAGAGCCACACTGGATCTCATCGCTCGGAGATTCTGGTGGCCTGCGCTTCGTAAGTCGGTTGAGGGTTTTGTGGCAGCCTGCGAGACTTGCGCTCGTGCCAAAGTCCCTCATTCACGGCCATCAGGTCCTCTCCTTCCCTTACCCATTCCTTCCCGTCCTTGGACACATCTGTCCATGGACTTTATCACGGACCTGCCTCGTTCCTCGGGGAAGACTGTGATTCTGGTGGTGGTGGACCGTTTTAGCAAAATGGTGCATTTCATCCCTTTTCCTGGTTTGCCCAATGCTAAGACGCTGGCGCAGGCATTTGTTGATCACATTGTCAAATTGCACGGTATTCCTTCAGACATAGTCTCTGATAGGGGGGCGCAGTTTGTTTCCAGATTCTGGAAGGCTTTCTGTTCTCGCTTGGGGGTTCGGTTGTCATTCTCTTCTGCTTTCCACCCGCAGTCGAATGGCCAGACAGAGCGCGTCAATCAGAATCTGGAGACATATCTGCGCTGTTTTGTGGCAGAGAATCAAGAGGATTGGTGTTCTTTTTTGTCCCTTGCTGAGTTTGCTTTAAATAACCGTCGTCAGGAGTCCTCTGATAAGTCACCATTTTTTGGTGCATATGGGTTTCATCCACAGTTTGGGACTTTCTCGGGAGAGGGGTCTTCTGGTTTACCTGATGAGGACAGATTCTCCTCGTCTTTGTCATCTATTTGGCAAAAGATTCAAGATAATCTAAAGAGCATGACCGAGAGATATAAGCGTGTGGCTGATAAGAGACGTGTGCTTGGTCCGGACCTGAATGTTGGTGATCTGGTGTGGTTGTCTACCAAGAATATCAAATTGAAGGTTCCCTCCTGGAAGTTGGGTCCTAGGTTTATTGGGCCTTACAAAATCCTGTCTGTCATCAATCCTGTTGCATACCGTCTTGATCTTCCTCAGACTTGGAAGATCCATAATGTTTTTCATAAGTCCTTATTGAAACCTTATGTTCAACCCATTGTACCCTCGCCTTTGCCTCCTCCTCCGATTATGGTTGATGGGAATCTTGAATTTCAGGTCTCTAGGATTGTGGATTCTCGTCTTGTCCGCGGTTCTCTTCAGTACCTTGTTCACTGGGAGGGGTATGGTCCTGAGGGGAGGATGTGGGTCTCAGTGACGGACATTAAAGCCTCTCGTCTCATCAAGGCTTTCCATAGGTCCCATCCTGAGAAGGTGGGTTCTGAGTGTCCGGAGTCCACTCGTAGAGGGAGGGGTACTGTCACAACCAGACAGCTGAGAAGCTCTGACAGAGGCCTTTCAGAACCTCCCCCTTGAGTTCTGTGTTGTGGTATTCAGCTCCTCCTCTCATTAGCATCTCTCAGCTGTTATGTGTACTAATTGTTTCCCTTTAAATTCTTCCCCAGAATGCTTTTCTGGGCGGCTTATATTTCTTCCTGGAGTATGTGTGCATGCCCATCTGGTTCTCCTCTCCTCCACAAAGTTAAGTGTTACACTGTTATCTGTTATTTTCTGTTTGCTGGATCCCAGGTGACCCTGACTCCCTCCGTGTCTGGTGTAGGGAGCCGGTGGTCGTGTCCCCTCACTATTGTAGGGTGCTCAGGGCTTTATAGTCAAGGTTCGTGGATATGCATACCTCCACCATTTGGATCTATGCATAGGCTGAGCAGCCAGGGAAAGTGCCAGGTCTTCTACAGGGGTCTCCCTTTCGTTCCTTAGCTTTTGGATCCAGCGAGACATTTATGCATGTTGTTTTGCCTTGTTACCTGTACACATTCCGTGACAGTATCTTAACGCCCCATATCTTAGCATCTAACCGGAAGGCCTGAAGAAGTGGTTCCAAGGCAAGGACGAACTATAAAGTGGATAGTGGACACCCTTGCCGCGTGCCGTTGCTAATTTTAAAAGGAGGTGTCAATGTGTTATTGACTAAGACTCGGGCACTAGGGTTGGTATACATCGCCATTACAGCTGCTATGAAGGTTGCCGGTATTTGAAAGTTGAGCAAGGCTTTCTCCATAAATAACTAATCCACCCTGTCAAATACCTTCTCAGCATCAGGGCCGAGAAGGACCATAGGTGTTGACGTGTTGTGGGCCTACTGAATTAGGTTTATAATATGACTAGTATTCATTCTGCCCTCACGGCCACTAATAAATCCCACTTGCTCTGCATGAATCAGCCCAGGGAGCAGAGGTTGAAGCCTCAAGGCCAAAATTTTCGACAGCAGCTTCAGATCGTTGTTAAGCAATTTTCCCCTCTATAAACTTAAAGGGAGTCTGTCACCTCCATATGGCCATATACAGTGCTTACATTGCCCTATAGCACACCTATACAGGATTGTAACGGTACTTTTGTCTTTGTCTTTAGACTTGCAGAAGCTGAAAAAACGAACTTTGATTGATATTCTAATGAGTTTTGTGCCATTCGCCGGAGCATGCGCAGTGGTTAAAGCGATGCCGTGCCAACAATTGGCATCACAGTGCGCATGTTCCGGCCCAGCGAGGATCTCGGCCGGAATTTAGGATGACTCATGGGAATAGGAGGGCGGGCATATGCAGAGGCTGGGGCGAAGGAACAATGAAAAAAGAACAGCAACACAGTGAACGCCGCCCCTGGGCACTTACGAGTGCTCATTTGCATATCAATCAAAGTTAGTTTTTTCCAGCTTCTGCAAGTCTAAAGACAAAGGTACCATTACATTCATGTATAGGTGTGCTATAGGGCAATGTAAGCGCTGTATATGGCCATATGGAGGTGACAGACTCCCTTTAATGGCCCAGTTTCGGAATATGATTAGTCCGGAAGTGGGTTTCCTGCAAAAATAAGATGTCAATCTTCTACTTATTAAGGCTACATTCACACTGGCGTTTCTGGGTCCGCTTGTGAGATCCGTTTCAGGGCTCTCACAAGCGGCCCAAAACGGATCAGTTCAGCCCCAATGCATTCTGAATGGAAAAGGATCCGTTCAGAATGCATCAGTTTGGCTGCGTTTGGTCTCCGTTCCGCTTTTGAGGCGGACACCAAAACGCTGCTTGCAAACGGATCCGTCCTGACTTACAATGTAAGTCAATGGGGACGGATCCGTTTTCACTGACACAATATGGTGCAATTGAAAACGGATCCGTCCCCCATTGACTTTGAATGTAAGTCGGGACGGATCCGATTTGACTTAGAATAATGCAAACTGATCTGTTCTGAACGGATACAAGCGTTTGCATTATCGGTGCAGATCCGTCTGTGCGGATACAAGACGGATCCGCACTGAACGCAGGTGTGAAAGTAGCCTTACACAACTGGCTTCGCTTGGCTGGTGCGTTCATGCCTCTAACATTAAAGGAGCATATCTTAATCATCGCCATTTAAATTATCTTATACGGGAGTATGAGGCAGCTATGACTACATATGATGGGTAATGAACACATCTTCACCGTATTAAAGTACACCATGCCCTTCATTCTAGGACTGGTCCTGCCCTCAGCTATAGGCCTTATGCATTTTAATGCGGAACCATTCATTTTAATGGGTCCGCAAAAAAAAACTAATGTACTCCGTATGCATTCCGTTTCGTTCAAAGATAGAACATGTCCTATTATTGTCCGCATAACGGACAAGGATAATACTGTTCTATTAGGGGCCAGATGTTGCGTTCTGCAAAAAACGGAATGCACATGGATGTCATCCGTATTTTTTGCAGATCCGTTTTTTGAGGACCGCAAAACACTGAAAAAGCCATACGGTCGTGTGCAATAGGCCATATCCTGCAGACTAAAAAACCAGAAAACTAGGAAACAGAGATAACAAGTATCCTCTCTAACCCATTTCAACTGAATAACATATACAGTACATATGATGAATACCTGCATATAACAAAGAGCAAATAAAGAACTAAGGCAGCGTTCACATCACCGTTCAGCCTTTCCATTCGGAAAGGACGGAAAAGGCACATAACTGAGCCAAACGGAGCCCTTAGGACCCCATAGACTATAATGGGGTCCGTGCGGATTTTGAAACGGAGACAAAAGTCCTGCATGCACAACTTTTGTCTCCGCTCCAAAATCATCTGAGCGGAAAGATAACGGACCCCATTATAGTCTATGGGGTCCTTAGGCTCCGTTTGGCTCAGTTATGTGCCTTCTCCGTCCTTTCTGTTCTCCTACTCCTAGACGGAGCAGGAGAACGGAAAGGCTGAACGGTGATGTGAACGAAGCCTAAACATGGCTCCAACTTGGAGCTGTAACTGTACCACAAGCATGTGGATTATAATTGTGGGCGTAGACTGCCATCTAGAGGATCTCTAAGGAGGAATGGGCAGACACATTATATGGGCTATATTAAATACTTATGCAGAGAATATCTCCGCCAAGGGGAGAACAGGGAGAGGAAGATTTAAAGAGGCAGCACCCGAGATAGAGCAAAGAAGAAGACAGATAGTACAGATGATCAAGGGTTACAGCAACCTCTCACCACTCTCAGCATCTCTGAGGTAAGTATAGGTAAATGGTGCTCTGAAGATTTCACTTCTGATCGGAGTCGTCTCTACGCGGTGTAGTAGGTCCTTGCTTTCTTCTTGCCCTGTAATTTCTTCCCGTCCCAGCCGAAGTCCACGGCACCACCATAGGGAGGGCTGGGAGTAATGTAAGTTCTCGGACTGGATTCCAGTCATCTATCTTTAGGTCTGCGTTGTCAAGGAGTTCGTATAAGCGCTTGAGGTCTGCATGGGCCCTCACGACCACTTTCCTCTCTAGCGTAGTAATGAGACCAAAGGGGTACAACCACCTATAGATAAGCTTGCGGTCTCTAAGGATCTCTAACAGAGGTTTCAGCGCTTTCCGGGTTTTTTTATGTCAACGGCGACAGTTCTTGAAAAATAGAGATGGAGGCGCCGGCATATTGCAGCTGCGTTGCCAACTAAGGCAGCTTTCAGGATACTTTCTTTTGTTTGAAAGCTTGCCAACTTGCATATTATATCTCTCGGTGGCTCGGCTGGTTTTGGTTGGGGTCTTAGCGCCCTGTGCGCTCTGTCAAGTGCAATCAGCTCAGCCGACTTCTCACCCAACAGATCCGTGAAAAAGTCGCGAATTACAGGCATAATGGCGTCTGCCTGTATGTATTCAGGGAACCCTTTCAGCAGCAGGTTGTTCCTCTATCCCCTATTGTCCTGATCCTCTAGTTGACTGTACAGATAGTTGAGGTGAGCTGGTGTGTGATCCATGTTATGCGAGACGACTGTCTCAAATTCCACCATGGCGGCCTGAGAAGTCTCTATTGATTCTACACGCTCCCCTAGCTGCTTGAAATCTTGTTTAAATTTCCTGAGCTCATGTATCAGGGGTCCAGCGTGGTAGCCAGCAACTGGCGCATAAAGTCTCTTGAGACAGGTTGGTGTTCTTGTGAGGCAGTCACTGCGGCCCCGCTACGGTCTTCCATATCAGAGTCTGAGGTCTCATGCGCAGGCAACAGCTGTGAGCGCGGCACCATCTTTTCCTGATTTCTCAGGTGCGGGTTGTTCACTTTCTTCACAAATCTATCCATGTCTCCCTGGTTCGACGTTGACCTCGTCCCGCTGGCCGTGTCCCTGGGTCTCTCCTTAGTCATCTTGCCCATATTGGGGAGTTTAATTGCAGCTTAGAGTGCACTTTCCGCTCAATCCTCAGTGGAGCTCACGCCACTTTGTGTATGCGGCTCGGCTGCTAGGCTCCACCCCCAACAGACATGGATTTTAGCTGCCATGTCACATTAAATACATTTCCTGAGGTTCCCAGAAATGAAAAACCCAAAGAAGAGACCCCATTGCAGAAAGAGCACCCTCATACGAACATTTTAAGTGGTGGAAAGGGTACTTTTCAGCAAACAGGTGTCTTATAGAAGGCTGAAATACTAGAGAAAGGATTTCAAAGCATATATTTGTAAAAATGAAAAATTACTAGCAGACCCCAATTTTTCACTTTCACAAGGGGTTAAAGGAGAAAATGCATGCCAGTATATGTTCCCTATTTTCTCCCCTTTTTGCCCCATATGTACTTGTAGCCTGATGTATTAGTGCAAAGCAGGTCTCTAGAAGCTAAGTGCAAAAACTGTTTTTTGCAGGCCTGAATAAACAGACATGGATTTTAGCTGCCATGTCGCATTAAATACATTTCCTGAGGTCCCAAGAAGTGACCCCATTTCGAAAAGAGCACCCCTGTACGAACATTTTAAGTAGGGAAAGGGTACTTTTCAGCAAAGAGGTGTCTCACAGAAGGCAGAAATACTAGAGAAAAGATTTCAAAGCACACATTTGTAAAAATGAAAAATTACTAGCAGACCCCAATTTCTCACTTTCACAAGTCCCAAAAAGTGACCCCATTTCGGAAAGAGCACCCCTGTACGAACATTTTAAGGGGTGGAAAGGGCACAGTTGTCTCACAGAAAAAAAATATGTAGCTTAGGGTGTTTCATTTTGTAATGGAAATTTTTTTTTAAACATTTTTGCAGACTTTGCTCACGCCCTCCGAGTCTCAGTAATGTAAAATATATATATGCCAAACATCAAGAAGATTGGATAATATTTAGAGGTTGCACACTTTAGTAAAAGTAGGAAAAAAATATGATTTTTCTATGTTAATTACTTTTATTGGGAAAACTAGAAATCACAAACTTAAAATAATATTAAAACTAGTTTAAAAAAGTTTGCATATTTTTATGCCATACCTTAACCGTTTGCTAGGCAGGTACTGGCGGAATCTAATCCTCCCTTTGAACAGTAATAGGGACTCATCTAAACATAAATTTTTATCAGGGTTGTACACCTCAGCAAACTTGGTGCTGAAGTGGTCAAGGCAGGGCCGGCGCTACCATAAGGCAGACCAAGCGGCTGCCTTAGGGCGCACCCTGAGGGAGGACAGAAAAATGAACCTTCTTTTTTTTTCATCACTTACTTGTGAGTAATGGACATGGGCCCGGCAGCACGGCAACACGGTCACTGGGTCATGCCAGGGGTGTGTGACTGGCTGGAGCTGACTGTGTCTGTGAGTCTTGCCGTAGCAGCAGGACAGGTGGGTAGGTGATCACTGATGAGCCACTAGCGCCAGAGTGCACGGCATAAATGTGTTTTAAAATAATTATTACATAAACAACAATCACGGGGGGATGTCTGTAGTCTGTGACATGGGTATGGGGCCAGGGCCGGCCGGGGGGGGGGGGGGGGTGATTTGCCATGGGGGGGGGGGGGGGACTGAAATGTGACACAATAAGGGGTTAATGATGTGATCATGATGTGACACGAAGGGGGGGATGTGACATGGTTTTGAGGGGGAGAAATGTGACATTGAGGGCTGATGTGACATAGGTGATTTGAAATGGAGGGGGAAAAATGTGACATTGGGGCCTTGAGGGGGTGAAATGTGACATGGAGGGGGAGAAATATGACATGGGGGAAATGTGACATGGGGATGATGTGACAGAGGGGATTATGTAAAAAGGAGGGAGAGAAATGTGACATGGAGGGCAGATGTGACATAGGGGGGTGATTTGACATAGAGGGGGAGAAATGTGACATGGGTGTCACATCTGTGACAGGTCTCAGAAGGTCTGAAAGATTATCTACGCATTAGTGATCTGACAGCCTCTTTTGGTTTCACTTTGTCTGTGTGTTGCTGGTATGTCCACACCTCCTGTGGATCATGTGACCTTTACTTCGCCCTATTTAGTCTGACTTTTCACATCACTCCTTGCTTGGGATAGCTTTATTTGGTCTTGGAAGAGCTGGAGTGTGGTTCGTGTTGAAGTCCTGTTCATCCTTCATCCTCTGAAGTTGTGTTCCGCTTGTTGTGTTTTGTATCCCCCCCCCCCCCCTGGTTGTTTACTAGGCCTCAGTGAGACGCTAGTTCCTTCACTAGGGAAGGAACGGGTGGTCTCTGCCCTGTCATTATCTTTAGGGCATCTGAGGGTCACCAGGGTTTTCCAGGTTCCCGTGTATGGGTATCTCTACATCGAGAGGTGCCCATACGGATAGGAGTTAGGGCCAGGAGCAGGGTTTTATAGGTGGTGACCCTTTTCCTTCCCTAGCGGTGAGGCCTAGTGTCTTTCCCATTCCTTCTTGATTGTCTTTTGGTGTTCTTCCCTACTACATCCGTGACAATGGGGGTATGATGGCTTACATGGGGGCATGATGGCTTACATGGGGGGGCTAATGGCTGACATGGGGACATGATGGCTGATATAGGGGCATGATAGCTGACATGGGGGGCTGATGGATGGGGGCTGATATCTAACATGGGGGTCTGATCTGAGGCATTGGGGGTCTGATCTGAGGTCTGATTAACAGGGTCTGATTTCTGGTCTGACCTGAGGTGTAATGGAAAAAAAAAAATTCTTATTATCCTTCTCTAAAACCTAGGTGCGTCTTAGAGGGCGAAAAATACGGTCCTCAAACCAGCGATTGTCTGAAGCAGAGAGAAGATACCAGGACCACACAGAAGAGAAGCCAGCTGCTGCAGACGGGACCAGGGACAGGTGAACTGCGAGGTGGTGGGGGGGGGGGGGGGGGGGGCGCCAAAATGCAGCTTCGCTTGTGTTGGCAAAAATCCTTGCACCGACCCTGGGTCAATGACTCTTTGAACAGACGGTCAAATGTTGGGTCGTTTTGGGGTGGGCACTGACATTTGTGTCCAACAAGTCAATTTTATTTTAACCCCTTAACACCCAGCAACGTACATGTACAGCTCAATCAGATGTGACTTAACGTCCACGGGGCTCTTGGGAACGATCGGGAGGGGACCACCCAAAACACTGGTGTCCCCTGCCTCACCTCAGAGGTGACCAGTGCTGCCACCTCCCCCTGACCTCCTACCGACCCTCCCCGATGCCTCCGACAGCTTCCTGCGCTGTGATGTGACAGTCTTATTGATCAGCCAATTGCAGTGCTTGGAGCTGCAGGGGGGCGGTGCAGCACCATGCTGCCCTTACCCGGCATGGCTATCTGCTGGTAAGAGGAGGCATGGTGCCGCGACTCCCCTCGCGATCGTTCCCCAGAGCCCTGTGGATGTTAAGTATTGTCTGATTGAGCTGTACATGTACGGCGCTGGGTGTTAAGGGGTTAAAATAAAATTGATTTGTTGGACACAAATGTCTTGTAATATTGGTCTCATCAATGTAGATATTATACAATTGAACAATGTTTATTTTCAGAAGTCAAGACATTGCCATCATCAAAGTAGTTGGGAAAGTAGTAGACATTTTTCAGTACATAATTACAGATTTACAGTTTGAACCTGTACATTTTTTTAACATAAACTAAGTTCATAATCTACCTTTAAATACATTGTAAGCAAGATTATTAATGACTTCGTAGGTCCAACATATCACACTTTGTTCAATAAATTAAATATAATAAATACTTTTTGATCTTGGGTTCCTACAGGTGAAACTCGAAAAATTTGAATATTGTGCAAAGTTCATTTATTTCAGTAATGCAACTTAAAAGGTGAAACTAACATATGAGAGACTCATTACATGCAAAGCGAGATATTTCAAGCCTTTATTTGTTATAATTTGGATGATTATGGCTTGCAGTTTATGAAACCTCAAAGTCACAATCTCAGGTACCCTTTGCTCAGGGGATATGGATTAATTAGCAGACTAGAGTGTCACACTTTGAGCCTAGAATATTGAACCTTTTCACAAAATTCTAATTTTAAGCTGCATTAATGCAATTCCTTTTAATAAATAAATGGACTTTTGCACGATATTCAAATTTTTTGAGTTTCACCTGTAGTGTGCAGTACCTTTCCATAAGAGGAAGTTCCCAATTGTATCACCATGGCAGAGCCCCCACTCCAATTTGTACACCAGAGAAACTGTGTCTAGGAACTGTTAAAGTATTCTATTTTCTGTCTGAGATTGAAGGCAATAAATACAGGGCAATTCTTGAGGAATAATTGTTTCAGTCTGTCAGAGATTTGAGACTGGGTGGAGGCTCACCTTTCAGCAGGACAATGATCCTAAACATACTGCTAAAGCTGCAATGAAGTGGTTTAACAGGGAAACACCTAAAGGGGTTGTGCCACTAATATAAATGTATTCCGCCCAAAAGATGCTGTTATATGACTTTCCCCAAATACCACCATTTATCAAAACTGCCTTATTCTTAAGTTATAAGCCTACCACTGCACCCTCAGGCAAATCTGTTTGGATATTCAGCTGCTGTAGGTTATGTTCTGCATTGTAGTGTAGGAAGCACAAGTGTGATTGGTAAGAACAAGGGGCATGCAGTGGCGAATTACAATAGGGACGCCCACATACTGCGGCAGGACACGGGAGCGCATAGCTCCCTGTCCCGTCGCCATGTGCCGGGACACAGCACATTGACGTGTGCACGCCTGCCTCATCCCACCTTGAACCTTCGTCTGCGAGCAAGTGCCTGGCCCTGGACGGTGAGTATTTAGCTTTTCTTTATTTCATGTCCCTACTTTGGGGGACATATGGGGGGCGACACACAGAGGAGGACATATTAGGTAAGAGTCGAGACCTCGAGTACATGGGAGGGGGAATGTGGGGGCTGTGTGGGGCTAAATTATTATGGCATTGGGAGGGACTACTATGTGGGGCAAATTATTATGAGGGACAGTGTGGGGGCAAATTACTATGTGGTGGAAACTATTGTGTGGGGGCAGTGTGGGGTTATTTCTATGTGGGGAAATTGCTATGTGGGGGCAGTGTGGTGAAATTACTATGTGGGGGCGGTGTGGGGGAAACTATTATGTGGGGGAAACTATTATGTGGGGGAAATTGCTATGTGGGGACAAAGTACTATGTGGGGGCAGTGTGGGGTAATTGCTGTGTGGGGGCAGTGTGGGGTAATTGCTATGTGGGGACAGTGTGGGGTAATTGCTATGTGGGGGCAGTGTGGGGTAATTTCTATGTGGGGGCAGTGTGGGGAAATTGCTATGTGGGGACAGTGTGGGGAAATTGCTATGTGGGGACAGTGTGGGGAAATTGCTATGTGGGGACAGTGTGGGGAAATTGCTATGTGGGGACAGTGTGGGGAAATCGCTATGTGGGGACAACAAATTACTATGTGGTGGAAACTATTGTGTGGGGGCAGTGTGGGGTTATTTCTATGTGGGGAAATTGCTATGTGGGGACAGTGTGGGGGCAGTGTGGTGAAATTACTATGTGGGGGCGGTGTGGGGGAAACTATTATGTGGGGGAAATTGCTATGTGGGGTAATTGCTGTGTGGGGGCAGTGTGGGGTAATTGCTATGTGAGGGCAGTGCGGGGTAATTTCTATGTGGGGGCAGTGCGGGGAAATTGCTATGTGGGGGCAGTGCGGGGAAATTGCTATGTGGGGGCAGTGTGGGGAAATTGCTATGTGGGGGCAGTGTGGGGAAATTGCTATGTGGGGGCAGTGTGGTGGAAATTACTAGGTGGGGGCAAATTACTATGTGGGGGAAATTGCTATGTGGGGGCAGTGTGGGGTAATTTCTATGTGGGGACAGTGTGGGGAAATTGCTATGTGGGGGCAGTGTGGTGGAAATTACTATATACGGGCAGTGTGGGGGCAAATTACTATGTAGGGGAAATTACTGTGTGGGGGCAAACTACTATATGGGGGCAGTTTGGGGGAAATTACTGTGTGGGGGGAAATTACTATGGGGGATTACTATGTGGGGGCAGTGTGGTGGGAATTACTATATGGGGGTGTTGCTATTGGGGGAGGCACTGTAGGGGCAATTCTATTATTTTTGGGGACACTATACAGGGATTATTGCCTGGAGCACAATAGAGGGTGGTATTATTACTCGGGGCACTCTAGGGGACATTATAACTGCTGTGGACACTATAGGAACATTTGGGGTAATTTATCAAACTGGTGTAAAGTAGAACTGGCTCAGTTGCCCATAGCAGCCAATCAGATTCCACCTTTAATATTTGACAGGTCTTTTGGAAATCCAGTTCTACTTTACACCAGTTTGATAAATGACTCCAATTATGTCTATTAGGGTCACTATTTTTTAAGCAGTGTAGTACCTTGGGCATTGGGGAGCAAAACGGGCACAGTATTGGGAGTGGCAGCAGGATGACACTGTGGGGACACCAGGATGAGGAGGTTGATGGAAAAAATTGAGAAATCTAACGTGTCTGTGTTACAAACTGTAGAGACGAGATGCGGCTGAAAGAATTGGTCATGGAGGTCTGGCTCAAATGGAGGAGAAGAGGAAAGAGAAGGTCTACATGACAGGAGATGTCACTGGATGTAAGAGGTATGTGGTGCTGTATTCTCCTCCATGTCTTTTTTATTACAATTATATGTATTTTAAATTTTGCGACCAAATTTTTCAGTTTAGGACCCAATTTGGGGTATTTATTTTTTTGTCTGAAGATGTCATATGGCCTAAGAAGAGACTGTGGTGCTCATGAAGCACCGCAGCCTCTTCATACAAAAAAAAAATATTAACTAAAATGGGGGGCCCTAAGTTGGTTAGACAGCCCCGGGCCTATCATGCACTTAATCCGCCCCTGGGGGCATGGTTAGTGTCACATGTCCTACTGATGCCAGGACACATATCACTGCCCTAAGGCGTGATGGGACAGCAGACACATGACAAAGCAGGAAGAGAAAACAGAGAATTAAAGAAAAGAGATACATATACAAAAGTCTTCAGATCCAGGTGCTGGTTTTAAATATTTTTCATGGAACAAACCTTTAAAACATGTAAATTACTTGGCTGTGTAAATCATACTTACCAACATGTAAAAAGTAAAATTTTGGTAAATTTAAAGGGTTTCTGTCATCAAAAAATGGATATTAAGCTGGCTGACATTAGCGATGTGATAATGTCAGCCGAACATACTGTAACTGTATTAGTGACATCTCCCTGCATGGCGCTGTTATTGGTAAATAAGTACTTTTATAATATACAAACGAGCCTCTAGAAGCGGGGGGGGGGGGGAGCGCGTTGTTCCTGCACCTAGAGGCTCTCACCTCTTGACACGCCCTGCTAAAGTTGATTGACAGGGCCAGGCATTGTTGGTCTCCTCCAGTCCTGTAAATCCCACGCCTGCGCCGTCCTGTTTAGTATTTGGCACAGGCACAGTGAGTGAAGAACGCTCACTGCGCCTGCGCCCAATACGTCACAGTGCTCCCCCGAAGTGAAGACAGCCGGAAGCAGACGAGCGTCCTTAGCTCACTGCGCTTGCGCCCAATACTAAACGGAACGGCGCAGGATTTACAGGGCTGGAGGAGACCAACGATGCCTGGCCCTGTCAATCTACTTTAGCAAGGCGTGTCAAGAGGTGAGAGAACGGAGCCTCTAGGTGCAGGAGCAACGCTCCCCCTGGTCCTAGAGGCTCGTTTGCATATCATAAAAGCACTTATTTCTCAACAAGAGCGCCACGCAGGGATATGTCACTAATACAGTTACAGTATGTTTAGCTGACATTAGCACATCGCTAATATCAGCCAGCTTAATACCCTTTTTTTTATAATGACAGAAACCCTTTAAGCCACTCCAATCACCAGGAAACCCCAAAATGCTCTGTAAGGCTCACAAAACACATTGAGAGCAGGGCTTGCAGTAGCCTTTCCTCTTTTGACGGCCAGTTTGCATATTGTCCCAGTAAAATCAGGACAGTTGGAAAGCATGGTAAATGTCTGTGTACTGGGAGCCCAATTACTTTCCTTTATCATATAACACATATCCATACAGGATCATTTCTTATTTGTCTATTGTTGGTTAAAAGATCTTCTTTCAGCTGCAACTGCCATGACGTGGAATGTAGAGCTTTCATTGGACAACAGGACTGATGGCTTGTCAAACTCGATGATCTTCAAAAGAGAATAAATGAATAAATAATAATAAGATTAGTTTTTGCATATGAGCAGGGGCAGATTGGCCATAGACCTTACAGGGAATGCCCCAGGGGGCCACCAAAGCTCTCCTCTCTGCCGCTGGCCAGGTACATAGTGAGCTCTCAGCAGTAACGCTATGAGAATCAGGTACTCATGTACCCAGCCAGCAATTGCACATTTCCTCCTTAATTCAACTGCTAAGCCCCCTTGCCCCGTATCTTATTCAGAGACAAATGCAGAAGGAGGACAGAAAAGGCAGCTATTGTGCTGCACTGTGGTATATCAGTCTTCTGGGACTGTATATTGCGCTATGATATTACTGACCCCACCTACTTGTGTTGCCCCACCTTCTGTCACTTTGGACCCCCCTAAAACATGTGGTCACTTATTTTATTTTTCCAGGGCCACTTTAAGTTCCCAGTCCACCCCTGCATATGAGTTTTTCAGGAAATTATAATTATATTATGTATATTTATGTATGTTAAATAGGCATTCCAGTGACAGAAATAGGCTACTTTCACACTAGGGTTTTGGCTTTCCGTTTGTGAGATCCGTTCAGGGCTCTCACAAGCGGTCCAAAACGGATCAGTTTTGCCCTTATGCATTCTGAATGGAAAAGGATCCACTCAGAATGCATCAGTTTGCCTCCGATCAGTCTCCATTCCGCTCTGGAGGCGGACATCAAAAAGCTGCATGCAGTGTTTGGCTGTCCGCCTGACGAAGCAGAGCCAAACAGATCCGTTTTCTCTGACCCAATCTGGCACAATAGAAAACTGATCCATCCTCCATTGACTTTCAATGGTGTTCAAGACGGGGATCCGTCATGGCTATAGAAGACCTAATACAACCAGATCCGTTAATGATGGATGCGTGCAGTTGTATTATTGTAACGGAAGCGTTTTTGCAGATCCATGACGGATCCGCAAGAAACACTAGTGTGAAAGTAGCATTAGTCAAGCATAGTACTTCGTTTTTTCCGTCACTAAAGATCCATTCACACATCCGTGTGTGTTTTGCAGATCCGCAACACACGGAAACCGGCAATATGCGTTCCGCATTTTGCGGACCGCACATCGCCGGTACTAATAGAATATGCCTATTCTTGTCCGCTATTGTGGACAAGAATAGGACATGTTCTATTTTTTTCAGGATCGGAATTGCGGACCCGTAAGTTTGGGTTCATAGAAATGAATGGGTCCGCAATTCAGTTCCGCAAAATGCGGAACGGAATTGCGAATGTGTGAATGGAGCCTAACATAGACTTTGAATGTGTAGTATGCATGTTCGACCACTGATTCATTCAAACTTCTTGCCAGACCCCCCTTTAATTCAAACAAAAAAATATATAAATTTACCACAAACACTAAAATCCATGTTCATAATTTACATCTGATTGCTTGTGACTATTTTTTTTCTTGCCAGGTGATACATATTATATAGACACCTCTATATTGATAAAAAGAGGTTTTATGTTTCTAGTAAAAACATATTTCACTATATAATATAATCATTATATTGTGCGAATAAAGTACAAAATGTACAAATATACAATATTACACTTGTGAAATTCAAGAGACAATCAAATTATACAGATCTACAATGTGCATGCAATGCAGTACCGTAGCTATGCTTTGAGCTCATACAGTAAGATCAGTTTTCAATGGCTGTAAGGCCCCTTTCACACGGGCGAGTTTTCCACACGGGTGCAATGAGTGAGGTGGACGCATTGCACCCACACTAAACCCGGACCCATTCACTTCAATGGAGCTGTGCAGATGAGCAGTGATTTTCACGCATCACTTATGTGTTGCGGGAAAATCGCAGCATGTTCTATATCCTGCGTTTTTCATGTAACGAAGGCCCCATAGAAGTAAATGGGACTGTGTGAAAATCGCAAGCATCCGCAAGCAAGTGCAGATGCGGTGCGATTTTCACACATGGTTGCTAGGAGAGGATAGGGATGAGCAACTCCGGACCCATTAAAGTAAACTCACTGTATTATTTTCCCTTAAAATAATAGCATTCTTAACACAGAATGCTTACTAAAATGTCGATTGAGGGGTTAAAATAAATACTTAACTCACCTTATCCACTTTATCGCGCAGCCGGCATTGTCTAATTTCTTCTTCTTTCAGGACCTTTGATGGCGTAATCGCACTCACCACGTGGTGAGCATGGTGATGTCAGCGCAGGTCCTGCTGAATGAAGATAGAAGATTACGTCATCAAAGGTCCTTTTGCAGGTCCTGAAAGAAGACGATGCCGGCTGCGCGATAAAGTGGATAAGGTGAGTTCATTATTATTTTTTTAACCCCTCAATCGACATTTTAGTAAGCATTCTGTATTCAGAATGCTATTATTTTCCCTTATAACCATGTTATAAGGGAAATTAATAAAATCTACAGAAAACCTAACCCAAACCCAAAGAACAAGAAGAAGTCCAGTTTCGGTTCTGGGTATCACATTCAGTTTTTTAGCACTCGCATGCAAAACGCATTGCACCCGCGCGATAAAAACTGAACAAACCAAAGCAATCACAGTCAAACCTGACTGAAATTGCATGTGCACTCGAGCGGGTTTCCCGCAATGCACACGCGACGCATCTGGAGCAAATCCGGGACCGATTAAAGGGCCACACTACCATCTATCAGATAATGGGGGCATATCCTAGCGATATGCCCCCATTGTATGTCATGAGATAACCTCTTTAAATATATAAAATGTTAAATATATAAATAAAAATACAACAATATAATGGTAAAAATGCAGATGTCAGTCAGTAGTGATCCTAAAGGGGTTGTCTCACTTCAGTAAATTGCATTTATTATGTACATAAAGTTAATACAAGGCACATACTAATGTAATGTGATCGTCCATATTGCTTCCTTTGCTGGCTTGATTCATTTTTCCATTGCATAATACACTGCTCGTTTCCATGGTTATGACCACCCTGCAATCCATCAGTGATCGCCGTGCTTGCATACTATATGAAAAAGCGCTGGCCTCTCTGGTGTCCAGGACCGTGGGAGCTCACATAGGCCCTTGCTTTTTCCTATAGTGTACAAGCACGGCCACCACTGATGGATTGCAGGGTGGTCGTAACCACGGAAATAAGCAGTGTATAATGTGATGGAAAATGAATCAAGCCAGCAAAGAAGGAAATATGGGTAACAACAATACATTAGTAAGTGCCTTGTAATTACTTTCTCTACATGATAAATGCTATTTGCTGAAGTGAGACAGCCTCTTTAAAAGACAGACATAACTAATTTGACATAAGTATTGTTACTTACTTTGCCATGGTCCATCACCATTATTCTGTCACAATGGAACACAGTATTGAGGCGATGAGCTATGATGAGCACCGTGCATTCACGAAAGGCATCATTAATAGTGTCCTGGATCAGTGCATCAGTCTCATTGTCAATTGCTGCAGTCGCTTCATCTAGCAGTAATATCTAATTTAAAATAAAGTCTTAAAATATAGTCAAGCATGTAAAATGTAGAAACAGAAAAGATAGTTGAACACGCCTGTCCTAGTAAACACCTGGCTGCCCCCTGCTGTCCATGCACCAGAACTGAATTCTACTCCTTCCCGGAGCTAAAGTAGATTTCTGGTGTAATGTGTTGTAATGATTTCTGCCACTCATATTTTTAAAAGAGCAGGGAAACAGGGGTCCTATTTGCAGCTAGTCTCCTTCTGCTCAATTTTTGTAGTGGATTGAGCAAATATGAAAATTTCCAAATTTTGTTGCAAACCGACACTTGTGACATAATTTGTGATTTTTCTACTTTAGTATCATACCACTGCACAATTTAGAGCGTTACACAGTGTACAAGTTAATGAGCTCTAGTGTAATGCTGGGCAGAACAGGTCCTCCAGAGTTAAAGATGTTGTGTGACTTCAGCAAACAGCATTTATTGGGTAGACAGAGTTAATACAAGGCACTTACTAATGCATTGTGATTGTCCATATTGCCTCCTTTGCTGGCTGGATTAATTTTTCTATCACATTATACACTGCTTCCATCAGTCATGGCCGTGTTTGCACACTATAGAAAAAAGCACCAGCCTATGTGAGCCCCACAGTCCCGGCCACAAGACAGGATAGTGCGTTTTCCTATAGTGTGCAAGCACGACCACCACTGATGGATTGCTGGGTGCTCGTAACCATGGAAACGAGCAGTGTATAATGCGATGGAAAAATGAATCCAGCTAGCAAAGGAAGCAATATGGACAATCACAATTAGAGATGAGCGAACCTCTGTTTTAAGTTCGGCGTCTAAAGTTCGGGTTTGGATTAGCGGAGAATCCCGATCTGGAACCGGATATGGATTCCGACTTCCGTTGTGGTCCGTGGTAGCGGAATCAATAATGGCCGATTATTGATTCCGCTACCACGGACCACAACGGAAGTCGGAATCCATATCCGGTTCCAGATCGGGATTCTCCGCTAATCCAAACCCGAACTTTAGACGCCGAACTTAAAACAGAAGTTCGCTCATCTCTAATCACAATACATTAGTAAGTGACTTGTATTACCTTTCTCTACATGATAAATACCACTGAAGTGACACAACCCCTTTAAGCAGGCTATGAACATTAGTTGGCAATTTCAGTGAGATGAACTGACCATGGAACATGTACCAGGACCTTCTGATAAGGATCGGTAAGTTGGATTTCATCTGTCTATGTCTTTTGCTCTCAGGGAGATAAGCCTCTGCCAGAGGCTTGAATGGAACATCACTGCTGTGACGAAACGTTCAAGCCGTCGTGACCACTGAGGCCTGTGATTGGATTAAGCTGCTTCCTGGACCTGCGGAGACTGGAAGTGACCAGGAACAGAGCAGTGGGGCGACCGTGGACAGGCGAGTGGGGCATTTTTATGTTCAGCGGCACAGGTTAGGCCCTTAGGGGTTGTCAGCTCCATGGCCAGACAACTGGTGTAAAGTAGAACTAGCTTAGTTGCCCCTAGCAACCAATCAGATTCTATCTTTCATTTTTCAGAGCTCCTTTGGAAAATAAAAGGTGGAATCTGATTGGTTGCTAGGAGCAACTAAGCTAGTTTTTACCTCAGTTTGATAAATGACCCCCATAATTCTTATAATCAAGCAGATCTTCAAACACTCCCTAAAAACATGATGTCACAATAGCACTTTTCTATCATGAATCAATTCAAATGTTTTCAGGTATGGCATTAATTGCATAAATGATAAACAGCATGCCCATTTTTCCATCCCCCCCACATACCTGACTTTTTCTCAGTAAAGCCCGTGCCATGCACAAGAGTTGACGTTCTCCAACTGAGAAATTGCCCCCATTCTCTGTGACGAGAGTATGCAGCTTTCCATGCAGATTTTGTACCTAAAATGTTTAAAAAATACTATTTTTTGCTTGTCTTCTAAATGTAATTGTTGTCTTTATCATTAGACATATACAGTGCATATTATACATACTGGGTCAAATGATATATACTGGTCCTGAAAGGCTTAAACCCCACTTATGTTTATTGCTTGGGCTGTTTTTGATCATCCACCTGAATGTTACGGTAAGTATAATGCATTCTATATATACTGTGAAAGGGATCGCTCTCTCTCAGGGGGTCGCAATCACAGACTTCTTCGCAAACAACAGGATTTATAGTCCAAACTGGTGCTTTATTGTGGTACTTCAGCATCCGCACATAAGTATCAAAATAAACACCTGACCATCTGGGCTCTAACTAATACAGAGTTTGTTTCCCTGACTCTCCTCTAAGCACAGCTTATACACAGGGTCTCAAGGTCCAGGCCTTAGCAGATCCGTTCATCAAACACAAGTCCATAAGGGAAGAGATCTAGCTACACATAGCCTCGTGGCCCCTCAGCCCTCCTGGCTTAGACCACCCAGAGCCTCTGTAGACCTCTGTTTCCAAGTCCTCTCTTCACAGACTGACACACAGAGGGTTGGTTCTATCCCTCCTTGATTACAGCAGGCTTCACCTGCGATCACCTCCGGCACAAGACAACACCTGTACTGGAAGGGTGTGGACTGGCAGATCCCACTAAACCTATCCACTAGTCCCAGGGATGGCAAACTGCAGCTCTCCAGCTGTTGTAAAACTACAAATCCTATCATGCTCTGCTGCAGACTGATAGCTGTAGGCAGACTGGGCATACTGGGAGTTGTAGTTTTACAACAGCTGGAGAGCCACAGTTTGCCCATGCCTGCACTAGTCCAAATTAAATCCAGCCCAGAACAAAACGTAGACAAAACTGTCTCAACAAACTAAGCTTTGCTGAAACCCCGGCAGCTTTCTGAATTTTAATTATCTTACCCAGCTGGGGTATCTGGGTGGGACTTACATGCCTTCCAGCACATTTACTACAGTGGGCTCCCTCAGCTCTGTGCTACCAACATTAACAATCAGCATTTCTCAATCACCTTTACCAGCAGGGGGAGCTTCTTCCGTGACCACAACCTGCAAAGGAAAATACATCCTCCTGGCTGAGACCACCCAGAGCCTCTGTAGGCCTCAGACTGACACACAGAGGGTTGGTTTTATCCCTTCTTGATTACAGCAGGCCTCACCCGCTATAACCTCCGACACAAGACAACACCCGTATTTGAAGGGCATGGACTGGTAGATCCCACTACCAAACCTATCCACCAGTTCAACAAAAATCCAGCCCAGAACAAAATGTAGACAAAACTGTCTCAGAAAACTAACCTTTGCTAAAAAAAACTGGCAGCTTTCTGGATTTTATTTATCTCTCCCAGCTGAGGTACCTGGGTGAGACATACACGCCTTCCAGCAATGTACACATCACTACAACTGTTATATAATGATAGCACGATACATAAGCCATCTGGGCTCCAGAATTCTTTTATGTAGTTATATTAGCATATTATTGTGCCCATTGCTGACCATGTAGTACATTTTCACTAAGGCTACTTTCACACTAGCGTTCGATCGGATCCGTTCTGAACGGATCCGCTCATATTAATGCAGACGGTGGCTCCGTTCAGAACGGATCCGTCTGCAATATATTGGCAAAAAATGGCTAAGTGTGAAATTAGCCTGAGCGGATCCGTCCAGACTTTTACATTGAAAGTCAATGGGGGACGGATCCGCTTGAAGATTGAGCCATATTGTGGCATCTTCAAACGGATCCGTCCCCATTGACTTACATTGTAAGTCTGGACGGATCCGCACGCCTCCGCACGGCCAGGCGGACACCCGAACGCTGCAAGCAGCGTTCAGGTGTCCGCCTGCTGAGCGGAGCGGAGGCTGAACGCCGCCAGACTGATGCAGTCTGAGCGGATCCGCATCCATTCAGACTGCATCAGGGCTGGACGGAAGCGTTCGGGTCCGCTTGTGAACCCCTTCAAACGGAGCTCACGAGCGGACAGCCGAACGCTAGTGTGAAACTAGCCTAAATGACATTACATATTACATCTTCCTTAATTGTGATGGACATGGCTATAGCTCACGTAATAAGGAAGCATTTAATATACCGTAGAATATACCATAGACATGGCTGAGGAATTGTTATATGTGGTGTCAGTTGTAGGAACACACTTGTGCCAGTGAAACCGTCCTCATGGTGGCAGTTTGTGATTTATACGTACGTGTTGTTTCATGTAAGTCTTTTCTAATGCGTTCCACACCTCCTCATCTGTGTACTGATTCAATGGGTCCAAGTTCCACCTAAAATTTAGAATTTTATATTTTGGTATATGTTTCACACACTTTGTGGTGTTAGAAATAACTTATATTCATGTAACCACTATCAGTTCACTATGTTTTTTCTCATTTTTATATCCTCTCTGACCAGCTGTTAGCAACATCAACTCTCAGCAATGTGATCAGTGAATGTATTTTAGGCGGTAAAGTAGAAAATATAGAAAATATGACGGGAGGAGTATAACACTAGATCTTGGCTATACATATATATATGTACCGTACACTTTATGACATATATTGCCTGTACCTTACCTGACACTTCCAACAAAAAGAACTGGTTCTTGAGGAATGATGGAAAGTTTTTGTCTTAGATCCACAAGTCCAATGGAGTCAATATGGACATTATCAATGCTGATCGTACCTCCAGATGGTTCAACCAGTCTAAAAAGGGTCATTGCCAAGGATGATTTGCCTGTCCAGTAAAGTAATGATGTAGCACTGGTAAATACATTGACATTTAGAACAAGATATGTTAAAGTACCCTTATGCTTCTAGTGAGTGGTACAATATATTGAATGTAACTAGATACATTCAAGGGCTCATGCACATGAACGCATGTGCCCCGTGCTGCGGACCACTATTTGCACAGCTGCAATGCACGGTCACCAGCTGTGTGCCCACCGTTTGCAGATGCGGACCCATTCATTTGAATGGGTCTGCGATCCGCAAGATTCAGTCCGCACCGTGAAAAATAAAACATGTGATATTTTTTGCGGTGCAGAGACACGGACCGAAATCCCATGGAAGCGCTCTCTAGTGTTTCTGTCATCTTCTGCTCCGTGCCTCAGATTGTGGACCCATTCAAGACTCGGCCCGCACTCATTCGTGTACATGAGGCCTAAAGGCTTTATTCATATCTGCATGGGAGGCTCTGTTAGAGGCCTCCATTGCAGATTACATCAAAATTGCAAAAAAATATGGACACCCTGGCAGATCCTATTAAAGTTAAAGGGGTTATCCAAGATCTATAATGCCCCCCATATGCCCGGGCTCCTCACACAGATAGTACTTACCTCGCTCCTCGGCACCCGCATTGCCACTGCATTCGGCGTGGGGGGGGGGGCAGCCAATAGCAGGCTGCGACGCAGGGTACGCTCGTCCCTGTCGTGGGCTACTATTGGCTTCCCCCCGACGCCAGATGTTTTCTTCCGTGTGACAGGGAGATGCAGCGGCGGCCGTGCCAGTATGAGAAGTGATGCGGGTTCCGGGGAGCAAGGTAAGTACAACCTCTGTTAGGGGCCCGGGCATATGGGGGGCATTATAGATCTTGGATAACCCCTTTAATGGGGTCCATCGGGCACCATTGGTGTCCACCATCTAATGGATTCAGCATTGCCATCATTTTTATTTGTCTGTTCCAATGATAGAACAGAGGAATGGAAATGCAAAAACAGATGTGAACCTAGCCAAACCCTGAGGGACAGACCAGTAACACTGAATATCTAGATATAGAATGTCCACTGAATAATAGATATGAAGCAATAATGACATCTCTGTATAAAGAATGCCAAAAAAATCATCCTATACAGAAGATATGAGCGCAGTAGGGATCACAGATATGTACGTAATAACGCTAACTACTCAGTTTTCTTCCATCTCTCTATTTGTCAGAGATCTGCTTTGTGATGATAGCTAATAGCAGAATGAACAGAAGTGTGCATGGTCACAGATATTTCTGAGGAAAATGTACACAGACCTGACCCAGTTCTTCCAACTATGCCAATCTTTTCTCGTGGATCAATACTAAATGAAATGTTCTTCAGAACCAAAGGCAGGCTGTCACGGTAACGCATTTCAACATTTTCAAATGTAATGCCTCCATTTTGGGGCCATTCTTTTGGTGGAGACTTTTCTGGAATATGATGAGGCGCTTCCGATTCCAGATTCTGTGGAAAAATTATAACAGTTAAAGGGGTTATCCCATGTTTATTGTAAAAAATGATAATCTGACACCAGACATCCCAACCTGCAAAAACTCATTTCAGGGAGGTGCACTTCTCATTTCAGGGAGGTTTTTTTTTTTGTTTTTTTCACGAACTTTTTATTACATTTTCCAAACATATGAAGTATCTGCACACTTTTCTCTATGGTGTGGAGGACCGGGATCATTACCCTGCCCCAAATTATCATATTTATATATATGATTAAAGCATCCAGGGGGTGTGAATTTAACACTGGGGTAAATAATATAATTAAAATGGAGGGTTAAATGTGTAAATGTATTAAAAAAAAATAATACATCTCTTTCAATAGTTATATAGCTACTGAATGAGACAGAAGGGATGCCTTTAACATATATATCTCCTTGAGAAGCCAATTTGACCCTAAAGGGTTAATTCAACCTGTAATCTAAACTCTGTCCTGTCACTTCTCTTATCTCTCTGCTCTGCTATCTGACTGAGATAAACCTTTCCGGGAGATATTGTTTCACATGAGGGTGTCAGGGAGCCGCTATCTAATAGCGGGAGACTCCCTGAACCTCCGGGAGAGTTGAGATCCCTGTGACACCATATAGTACACGACAGTACCTTTCTAACAAAGCTAGAACCAGCCCTGTACCTCACATGGATCCAGAGATCTCCCCATTCATTGCTCTGCTAGATTTATATCAAGCTGATAGCTCAAGGGGAGTGTCTGTTCTTCTGCAGCTAAAGAGGTGTGTCCATGTTCTCTCTATCACAGCTCAGGAGGTGTGTCCATGTTCTCTCTATCACAGCTGAGGAGGTGTGTCCATGCCCTCCCTATCACAGTTCAGGAGGTGTGTCCATGCCCTCCCTATCACAGCTCAGGAGGTGTGTCCATGCCCTCCCTATCACAGTTCAGGAGGTGTTTCCATGCTCTCCCTTTCACAGCTCAGGAGGTGTGTCTTAGCTTTCCCTATCACCACTCAGGAGGTGTGTCCATGCCCTCCCTATCACAGCTCAGGAGGTGTGTCCATGCTCTCCTTATCACAGCTCAGGAGGTGTGTCCATGCTCTCCCTATCACAGCTCAGGAGGTGTGTCTTAGCTTTCCCTATCACCACTCAGGAGGTGTGTCCATGCCCTCCCTATCACAGCTCAGGAGGTGTGTCCATGCTCTCCTTATCACAGCTCAGGAGGTGTGTCCATGCTCTCCCTATCACAGCTCAGGAGGTGTGTCTTAGCTTTCCCTATCACCACTCAGGAGGTGTGTCCATGCTCTCCCTATCACAGCTCAGGAGGTGTGTCCATGCTCTCCCTATCACATCTCAGGAGGCAGTTGAAGGATGAAACTGAGCATGTGCGGCCATATCAGTGGGCAGTACAAAGAAAAAAGAAAGAAAAAAACAGCAGGTGGCGCTATACAGATAAATTTTATTGAAATACTCAGTAGCTATGCAAAATTTTTAATTACATGAAATTACAAAAGTATTCAGATCTAGGTACTGGTTTGAAAACTGTAAAATATTTTTCATGGGACAACCCCTTTAAGAGATAGAGCTGATTCCACTACATAACATAATAGTAGTATACACAAATAGAATACTCTGCAATTAGCCTGAAAAAATTATGAATAAACCATATTAAGAGAATGTTCATTCGCTTACAGTGCTTATATTACAAATGAGTGTAATCTGTATATGTATGTAATATGTGTGAAGGCAGTTTGCCTGGATTTGTGGGAGGGGCTGAGGTCCGCCTCCAGCCTATTTAGGGCACCCCCTTTACCTGGCTCCTGCACCGTCCAAGGTCTGAGCTTTGAGAGAGAGAGTCGCTTCGGGAGTCGCGGGAGTTTTGCTTGCGAGTTGCTGAGTTTCTGGAAGTTCGTCGCCGTCGGTGTTCTGGATTTGGAGCATTCCTGTTTCCGTTCTTCCTGCTCCGCTCGGTTTCACTGTGGGTCGTCCACACGGGACAGCTCGGGGCCTCTCCGCTTGTTCCTCTGTGCCACTCATTTTCGTTTCGCCATTGTTGGACTCAGGTCAGGTTTTCTCACTCTCGAATCATGCCGATTTTCATGTCAGTCATGCCTGTCAATGAGTCATCCACACGGTACAGCACGGGGCCTCACGGTTGTCCCCTGTACTAGCTCAATTCATTTCACCTTTCGTTCACTCATGTCACGCTATTTTTTCGTTCACAAGTCACTGGCTATTTTCTTGTCTGTCATGCTCCGGATCATGCAAGAACACGACTGCGCTGCATCCCTACTCCAAGTCACCAGACAGCACGGGTTATCGTTCCCGGGGCTGCGACCATTTCAGTTTCCCTCCATCACCACGGCAACCTCCCACACATGTGCCCCCCCCCAAACCCCCGGTTCAGGTCAGCGGCATGCCCGCACTCTCACCCGCCACATGGTTGGCTCGTTCCAGCAACACCACACATTCTCCCCCTCCACATTCAGCGCTGCTGCTGCGGACTTCCTCGTTCTCCCCACCGCTGCACCGGCCCGTCCCGCTGCTTCTCCTGCCGCGCTGCCGATGGCGGCCGCCCGCGTCCCGGTCCCTGGTCTGCGCACGCGCGGCCGGGGTACTGCGCATGCGCGGCGGCGTCGGCGCGTGCGCGGTATCCTGACGGCCGTCCGCTGGTGCGGCTGGTGTGTGGGGAGGGGGCCGCCACAGGTCTGCTCGGCCCCGGTCCAACCACAATACTCTGCCCCAGGCTGCAGCCACTGCCCCCCTCCCACAGGCGGCGCAACCCAGGAGGGGCTCAGACTGTTCCCCATCACACCTACACCCCCCACCACACCAGGCCACAGTCCCCTTCATTATAAAACCCGCCACATCACCCGCGTACCCCGAAAAAGGAAAAATAAAAATTATGTAATTAAAGCTCCATAGTGTCATAGGGAGGAAATCCGCCATGTAGTTCCAAAAAAAAAAAATTCCCTCAGTGTCATAGAAGAGAAACCCGCCATATAGTCCTGGCACAAAAAAAAAACAAAAAAAACCCGCCATATGAAAAAAAAAAAAAACGCCATATGAAAAAAAAAATACGGTCTGCTGATTACACGTTCCGCAACAAATCCCCCACGTCACGGGCCTCATTTTCGCACGCCATCCGCACAGCCGTGGCACCACTGCTGCTGACGTCATGATCCTCTCAGGTCATGCCGACGTTCATACCACAGTCCACTCTCGATCTCCTCAGCACTGTCCTCAGCAAGGACCAGGCCATTTTTAGCAAATCTGACAAATAAATAAATAAATCCCGCCATATGGAAAAAAAAAAAAAAACGCCATATGGAAAAAAAAAAAAACCTAGGGAAAATAAAAAACCGCCATATGTAAAAAAAAAAAAAACGCCATATAAGGAAAAAAAAAAAAATAATAATAATAAACCCGCCATATGTAAAAAAAAAAATTTTATTAAAATCAAAAATACCCCCGGTTTCATTGCTACATTAATATCTCTGTGAAACCCCCCATGGAAAAAAGGAAAAAAAAAAAAAAAAAAAAATAATGCGGCCGCGGCTAAGTACGGGGGACCGCTGGCATCCAGGGTTGTCCGTCTCTACCAGCTGCCGGCAGAGCCCGGAGCAGGCGGTCAGCTTCCTACCCCACACTCAATTAGGCAGCACGATCGCCCAACACAAACCCGCCACATCACCCGCGTGCCCCATGGTCCAAAGTAAACAAATAAACAGATAAAAGAAAGGGAATCCCGCAATATAGTCCATGGCCAAAAAAAAAAAAAAAAAAAAAAAAAAAAAAATACATATATAGTTTTATTCTGCCATTAGTCGCCCACGCATGGCTTCTCCGTTTAGTTTCACTCACAGCACTCCGCCATTTGGTCTCCCACGCGTGTCTTCTCCGGTTTAGCACGCACCCACGACTCCACCATTAGTCTCTCACGCATGGTTTCTCCGGTTCAGTTGTATACATACGACTCCGCATTTGAGTCTCTCACGCATGGCTTTCTCCATTTCAGTGTTTCACATACAACTCCACCATTAGGGCCGCTTCACACGAGCGGATGCCGTGCGTGGCATCCGCTCCGTGAAAGAGTGCCAAGACCCGCTGCAGACTGCAGAGGCACGGAGCGGTAACATGACTGTTAAATGCTCCGTGCCTCTCTGTGATCTCTTTACTACGAAATCACAGTTGTCACTGTGATTTCGTAGTAAAGAGATCACAGAGAGGCACGGAGCATTAACAGTCATGTTACCGCTCCGTGCCTCTGCAGTCTGCAGCGGGTCTTGGCACTCTTTCACGGAGCGGATGCCACGCACGGCATCCGCTCGTGTGAAGCGGCCCTTAGAGTCTCTCACACATGGCTTCTCCGTTTCAGTGTTTCACATATAACTCCGCCATTAGAGTCTCTCGCGCATTACTTCGCCGGTTAGTTTCACACACATTTCTCCGCCATTACAGACTCTCACGCATTACTTCGCCGTTTCAGTTTCACACACATTTCTCCGCCATTACAGACTCTCACGCATTACTTCGCCGTTTTAGTTTCACACACATTTCTCCGCCATTACAGACTCTCACGCATTACTTCGCCGTTTTAGTTTTACACACATTTCTCCGCCATTATAGACTCTCATGCATTACTTCGTCGTTCTAGGTCACACTTATAACTCCGCCATTAGAGTCTCTCACGCGTTACTTCGCCGGTTACTTTCACACACATAACTCCGCCATTAGAGACTCTCTCGCATCACTTCACCGTTTTGGTTTCACACAATAACTCCGCCATTAGAGTCTCTCCCATATGACTCCGCCATTAGAGTTTCTCACGTATGACTTCTACGTTTTAGTGTCACACACATGACTCCGCATTAGTCTCACGCATGGCTTCTCCGTTTCAGTGTTACATACATAACTCCGCCATTAGAGTCTCTCACACATCACTTCACCGTTTTGGTTTCACACAATAACTCCGCCATTAGAGTCTCTCACATATGACTCCGCCATTAGAGTTTTTCACGTATGGCTTCTCCGTTTTAGTGTCACACACATGACTCCGCATTAGTCTCACGCATGGCTTCTCCGTTTCAGTGTTACATACATAACTCCGCCATTAGAGTCTCTCACGCATCACTTTGCCGTGTTAGTTTACACATATGACTCCGCCATTAGTCTCACGCATGGCTTCTCCGTTTGGTGTCACACATATGGCTTCACCAGTAGAATCTCTCACGCACGGCCCTGCCATTAGAGTCTCTCACGCATGGCTTCTCCATATTATTTTACACAGATGGCTCCGCCATTAGAGTCTCTCACGCATGGCTTCTCCGTATTAATGTTTATACATATGGCTCCGCCATTAGAGTCTCTCACGCATGGCTTCTCCGTATTAATGTTTATACATATGGCTCCGCCATTAGAGTCTCACGCATGGCTTCTCCGCATATATCTCTTACACATGTCCCCGCCATTAGAGTCTCTCACGCATGGCTTCTCCGTATTAATTTCACACACACGACCCCGCCATTAGAGTCTCTCACGCATGGCTCCGCCATTAGAGTCTCTCACGCATGGCTTCTCCGTATTATATCTACACACACGACCCCGCCATTAGAGTCTCTCACGCATGGCTCCGCCATTAGAGTCTCTCACGCATGGCTTCTCCGTATTAATTTCACACACACGACCCCGCCATTAGAGTCTCTCACGCATGGCTCCGCCATTAGAGTCTCTCACGCATGGCTTCTCCGTATTAATTTCACACACACGACCCCGCCATTAGAGTCTCTCACGCATGGCTCTGCCATTAGAGTCTCTCACGCATGGCTTCTCCGTATTATTTTACACACACGACCCCGCCATTAGAGTCTCTCACGCATGGCTCCGCCATTAGAGTCTCTCACGCATGGCTTCTCCGTATTATTTTACACACATGGCTCCGCCATTAGAGTCTCTCACGCATGGCTTCTCCGTGTCAATTTTCACACATATGGCTCCGCCATTAGAGTCTCGCACGCATGGCTCCGCCATTAGAGTCTCTCACGTATCGCTTCCCCATTTTAATTCCACACACATAACTCTGCCAGTCGAGGCCGGCTGCGTGGTCCCACAACCAGCAGGTTCCATGTCTTTTCTGCCTTCAGACCCGCTCGCATGGCTCGGTCATCTGTGGCTTGCAATACAATTATCTTGTGGTGACTCGCACGCGTGGCTTGCGCCATTAGAGTCTCTCTCACGTTATCATTTTCTCTGACTTTTAATTTCTAGGTTGTCAGATTCCTCCTGGAGCATAACATCACGCCCACTTTTGTCATGTCTTCTCTTCTGGGGTTTGCTTCTTTTTGCCACCTTAAACTCAAATGTCATACAACGCCATCATACTCTATCTCACTGGCATTTTACACCACATGCTAATCTTACACCCTAATAACATCAGTTGCGTGGCCTCTCACCAAATCAAAACCATACTCAGAGGTATTCAGAAAACGGAACCCGCGCGTCCAGCCCAGAGGCTACCCGTTAACAATCATATTTTCAAGGCATTATCCGAATTACTAGACGCCAAGCCTTCTGAAGCAGATACCAACTCCATCCTCAAAACAGAAATTTACTTGGCCTTCTACGGTTCCTGAGGCCCGGGGAATTCACTACAACCTACACGACCCAAGCCACACCTTGTCTTCTTGTCTCCCACTTGGCAGAACACATGGATCATTACGTCCTGACCTTACCTCACTCCAAGAGTAGTCAGCACTTACCCGTCAACATTTCATATCACCCCACGCACAACAGAGGGTGTCCAGTCAGGGTTCTGGATGCTTACAGACAACGTCACAAGTTTCTACCCTCTCAACCGCTACTTCACTACATGGTTCGGTACTCACCACCACCACCTTCATGACCCATGTCAGGTCACCCCTCACACAACTGGGCCTCAACGCAGCCAACTACTCAGGGCACTCCTTTCGCTTTGGAGCCGCGTCCACGGCCTCCAGTGCCAATGCCCCGACTCATGTCATCAGGAATTGGGGCGCTGGAAGTCATCCGCTTACTCGCGATACATTCCCAATCCAACACAAGAGTTAAGAGATACTTTCCAAAACATGTCAGGTTGAGCTATTCATGTATATTTGACTACAATAACTGGTTATTTCATTTTTGCCCTCTTCTTTCTCAGGCCTACCTCATCCTCGGTTTCGGCACACCACAACCGACTACGCTTATTCCCTGATTTCCTAGGGTTCTTCACTGTACTACCGTAAGCGCCTCACACAAGTGTGAAGGCAGTTTGCCTGGATTTGTGGGAGGGGCTGAGGTCCGCCTCCAGCCTATTTAGGGCACCCCCTTTACCTGGCTCCTGCACCGTCCGAGGTCTGAGCTTTGACCCTCCCACCACTCCACTCATTTACAACTCATTTCTTCCATATCTCTATCCTTGGGTGGGCCCTCTTCTTTCTCAGGCCTACCTCATCCTCGGTTTCGGCACACCACAACCGACTACGCTTATTCCCTGATTTCCTAGGGTTCTTCACTGTACTACCGTAAGCGCCTCACACAAGTAATATTAAGATAGTGTTGTTGTAGTAGTAGAAATCCAATCACGATGGTACCGGCACCGATAGGGGTCTGCCCTAAAATATGTATCCTGGGAGTACTGGAGGAGGAACAGGGGACACATTATCAGAGGGTATTTCTGGGGGAAGCACTCTTTATGGCCAGAAAGGCAATAGCTCTGAGGTGGATGGCGGAAAGGTCCCCCACGGTGGGCCAATGGAAGACCTTGATGAATCATGCAATGACGATGGAAAAAGTGGTGTATATCCATAGAAAGTGTCCTCAGAAATTCCAGAAAGTATGGGGGGAGTGGTGCTCATATACTCATTCCCTGCAATCTATGCATTTACACTCCGTGTCGGAGGATCCCACTGCGCTGGGTGTCTGAACACTAAACTGCAGATCTTGGGTGTCTTTTGAGGTCAAATGTGAAATACTGTGGATACCTGCCCAATGCACTGTGTATTTTGACGATATGCTGCAAAGCGAGTGGCTCCCCTGCGTGGGTTGCCGCTGCTTCAGACTGTGATGTACCATGTCTGTTGTTAAACTTCAATAAAACGAGTTTAAAAAAAAAAGATAGTGTTGTTGTGCAAAGCCATTAAAGAGGTTTTCCAGTCTTATGTTACTTAAAGTAGAACTCCCAGAAAACAAATAATTAAACTGTTAAAAAAGTGCATGATGTAATCTGTAGTGAAGGGAATCTTCTCATCAGTGACTATATTTGTGAGCTATCTCCTCCCTTCTGATCCTCAGATTTGTCATCTGACCAACTCTCTGATCTCCAACTAACACAGAACAGGAAGTCAGTTACTTCTCTAGTCATTCCTATGAGACTGACATTGAGGCTTCCATAGGAATAAATAGAGAAACTAACTTCCTGGCCACTCATAAGATGCTGTGTTATTTGGAAAGTAAGAGTGTTGGTCACATGACACAGCTGAGAAGCAGAAGGGAGGGGATAACTCACAACTACAGACACTGGTAAGAAGATTACATTTACAACAGTTTACATCATGTGCCTTTCTAACAGGTCAGAGAATACATTTTATTGCAGGAGTTCTTTAACTCCTTAAGGACACAGCCTTATTTCACCTTAAGGACCAGGCCATTTTTTGCAAATCTGACCAGTGTCACTTTAAGTGGTGATAACTTTAAAACGCTTTGACTTATCCAGGCCATTCTGAGATTGTTTTTTCGCCACATATTGTACTTCATGACACTGGTAAAATGAAGTTAAAAAAAATTCATTTTTATTTATAAAAAAATACCAAATTTACCCAAAATGAAGTAAAAAATTGCAAATTTCCAAGTTTCAATTTTTCTACTTCTATAATACATAGTAATACCTACAAAAATAGTTATTACTTTACATTCCCCATATGTCTACTTCATGTTTGGATCAATTTGGGAATGATATTTTATTTTTGGGGGATGTTACAAGGCGTTTTCAAAAACCCACTTTTTAGGGACCAGTTCAGGTCTGAAGTCACTTTGTGAGGCTTACATAATCGAAACCACCCAAAAATGACCCCATTCTAGAAACTACACCCCACAAGGTATTCAAAACAGATTTTTACAAACTTTAGGTGTTCCACAAGAGTTAATGGCAAATGGTGATAACATTTCAGAATTTAGATTTTTTGGCTAATTTTCCATTTTAATCCATTTTTTCCAGTAACAAAGCAAGGGTTAACAGCCAAACAAAATGCTATATTTATTGCACTGATTCTGTAGTTTGCAGAAACACCCCATATGTGGCTGTAAACTACTGTACGGGCACACAGTAGGGCGTAGAGGGAAAGGTGCGCCGTATGGTTTTTGGAAGGCAGATTTTGCTGGACTGGTTTATTTACACCATGTTCCATTTGAAGCCCCCCTGATGCACCCCTAGAGTAGAAACTCCATAAAAGTGACCCCATCTAAGAAACTACACCCCTCAAGGTATTCAAAACTGATTTTACAAACATTGTCAACCCTTTAGGTGTTGCACAAGAGTTATTGGCAAATGGAGATTTAATTTGAGAATTTAAATTTTTGGGCAAATTTTCCATTTAATCTATTTTTTCCAGTAAGAAATCAAGGGTTAACTGCCAAACAAAATGCTATATTTATTGCCCCGATTCTGTAGTTTGCAGAAACACCCCAAATGTGGCTGTAAACTACTGTACGGGCACACGGTAGGACGTAGAGGGAAAGCTGCGCCGTATGGTTTTTGGATGGCAGATTTTGCTGGACCGGTTTTTTGACACCATGTCACATTTGAAGCCCCCCTGATGCACCCCTAGAGTAGAAACTCCAAAAAAGTTACCCCATTTTAGAAACTACAGAATAGGGTGGTAGTATTGTTGGTTTTGTTTAGGTTGGTTAGTTTAGGGTACATATGATTTTTGGTTGCTCTATATTACACATTTTTGTGAGGCAAGGTAACAAGAAATAGCTGTTTTGGCACCGTTTTTATTTTTTGTTATTTACAACATTCATCTGACAGGTTAGATCATCTGGTATTTTTATAGAGCAGGTTGTCACGGACTCGGTTAAACCTAATATGTATACTATTTTTTTATTTATGTAAGTTTTACACAATGATTTCATTTTTTAAACAAAAAAAATCATGTTTTAGTGTTTTCATATTCTGAGATCCATCGTTTTTTTTCGGTTTTTGGGCGATTATCTTCGGTAGGGTCTCATTTTTTGCGGGATGAGGTGACGGTTTGATTGGTACTATTTTGGCGTACATAAGACTTTTTTGATCACTTTTATTACCTTTTTTGGGAAGTAAGGTGGGCAAAATTTTAATTTCTTCCTAGTTTTTTTTTTATGGCGTTCACCGTGCGGGTAAAGTAACATGACCGCTTTATAGATCAGGTCGTTACGGACGCGGTGATATCAAACATGTGTAGGGATTTTTTTTTTTCATTTTTAATGAGTTGAAGATCCAATGGGTCTGATGTATGTATAATACAGTACAGTACTCTATATAGTGTACTGTACTGTATTTTCACTTTACAAAGTCTGATTAGACTTCTGCCTTTAGCAGAAGTCTAATCAGCACCTTGGACAGCCTCTGATCAGTACCATTGACAGCCGGACGCCTGTGAAGGCGTCCGGTTGCCATGGTAACCATTGCTCGCTGCCACAGCAGAGCAGTGGGTGATGGGGAGGGAGGGGGGCCCCCTCCCTCTCTCATTGGGGGCTGAAAAAGGCACAGCAGCCCCCGATGGGAGTGGGAGGGAGCTCCCTCCCTCTTAACCTCTTCCATACAGCAGTCCCTACGGACCGCGGCATGGAAGGGGTTAAACGCCTGACATCTGTGCCAGCACAGATGTCAGGCGTTTCAAGCAGTGTCAGCAATGTGCTGACACTCTGCAAACCGCTTAACGATTGGGAAATCAGGGCGTACCGGTACGCCCTATGTCCGGAACAGGTTAAAGGGGTTATCCGAGCCTGGGAATGACCCCCATATGTCTGGCCCCTCACACTGATTCTACCTACCTGGCTTCCTGTGCCTCTCCTGGTCCCCACACGGCTGCAGCTGCTTCCCAAGTGAGTAGATGAAAACGGGGGGAAGGGGGCAGCCAATGGCAGGCGGAGACGTTCCCCTCTGACATTGGATGTTTTTATCCACGCATGGGGAGACGGAGCGGCACAGGGAGCAAGGTAAGTAGAATCAGTGTGAGGGGCCCGGGCATATGGGGGGAATTTCCAGGCTCAGATAACCCCTTTAAGTTTAATCACTGCACAAATGAAAAATTCTGCACAATTCTAAAATTTCTAATATAGTTATGTTTCAATTCTTCTCCAGACTAGACTGCTTCTGAACTCCAAACTGATACATTGACATGTGCACTGCTGCTGGTGATTTATTTAGCACAGTGGCCCTGATTTAAAAACACAAAATGTGACTTTTTATGCCAAATAATGATTCTGAGCCGGTTCGTTATCTGTATCCACTACTCAACTGAGAGCAGGACTAACTATGTAATGGTTTACTGCCTCTGAATGTAAACAGCAGTGTACTCATTCACTCACAGCAAACAGTGAACTTGAAAATGATGGGGAACTCAAACAATGTGATTGGTTGCCTTTTAGGCAACTCTTCTGCTTTCCACTTGCATTAGGCTGGGTTCACACCTGAGCGTTTTACAGCGCGTTCCTACGCGCTGTAAAACGCTCAACAAGGAGAAACCAATGCTTCCCTATGGGAATGGTTCTCACCTGGGCGTTTTACAGCGCGTACGATCGCGCTGTAAAATGCCCGACGCCCCAAGAAGTACATGAGCTTCTTTGGGGCGTCTTGTCGCGCGTTCCCGTACATAGACTTTCGGGAACGCGCGACAATGGGCGTTCGCTTGTCTCTGTATGCGCGATTGCAAACGCCGGTACAATCGCGCATACAGAGCGCTCCTTTCAGAACGCTCAGGTGGGAACCCAGCGTAAAGGCCCATGTCCATGGGCAGATTATTGTGCTGATTATTGGGAGCAAATTTTTATACATACACCAATAATCGCTCCATATAAATGTTCCACCAATCACTCATTGAGCAAGCAAATGCTTGTTTATTGGGTGAAAGCAGTGTCGATGAAGCACATTAACCCCTTCCTGATGCAACAATTCTGTTTTTGTGTTTTAGTTTTTCATTCCCTGCCTTCCCAGAGCCATAACATTTTTATTATTCCATTCACATAGCCATATGAGGGCTTGTGGACAAGTTGCACTCTGTAATGCCATCATTAATATGGCATCAAATGTAGAGGGAAGCTGGAAAACAATTTCAAATGGGGTGGAATTGGAAAAAAAACAACACAATTCCACCACAGTTTTATGGGTTTTATTATGCATTCACTATGTGGTAAAACTGACTTTTGCTCTTCATTCTCTGGGTTACTGCGATTACTGTCTCCGGGTTAAACTTGCCATCGCCGTATTCTGACCCTCATAATGCTTTTATAGTTATGTCTACTGAGATTTGTAAGGACTCTTTTTGCAGGATTTTTTTGCAGGATGATTTGTAGTTTTTGCTAATACCATCTTGGGGTGTGCATGACTTTTTGATCACTTTTGATCTCTTAAATTGATGAAAAAAATCATGAATCTGCCATTTTTATGTATTTTTTTCACTGTATGGGATATTTTTCATATTTTAATAGTATGGCGTTTTCGCATGTGGCGATGCCCATGATGTTATTTTTTTTAATTGTTTATTTTGATTTTGGGGAAATGGCGTTTTTTAAATATATTTATTTATATTTTCAAAACTTTATTTTTACCTTTTTTTTGTAACTTTTTTTTAGGTCCCCAATCATTAGATTGCAATTTGTATAGAATACTAGAATTTGCTCCATTATTCTATACAGAAATCGCTATATTACAGTTCAGTGCTGCCACCTGCTGTCCTGCACTATTATATACAAGTTATTAGCTGGAAGTCTAGTACAGGCTCAGGCTCTGTCACGGACATACCGAGACATACGGACGTCCCCGAGACAGTGAGTGGCAGGAGATCTTTAAGACTGGCAATACGTGGTTTGATTTGATATGTTTACCTTGTGGATTAACCACTTAAGGACCACAGGTTTATACCCCCCTAGTGACCAGGCCCTTTTTTACAAATCGGCACTCCACAACTTTAGCGGTTTATTGCTCGGTCATGCAACTTACCACCCAAATGAATTTTACCTCCTTTTCTTCTCACTAATAGAGCTTTCATTTGGTGGTATTTCATTACTGCTGACATTTTAACTTTTTTTGTTATTAATCAAAATTTAACGATTTTTTTGCAAAAAAATGTCATTTTTCACTTTCAGTTGTAAAATTTTGCAAAAAAAAACGACATCCATATATAAATTTTTCGCTAAATTTATTGTTCTACATGTCTTTGATAAAAAAAAATGTTTGGGTAAAAAAAAAATGGTTTGGGTAAAAGTTATAGCGTTTACAAACTATGGTACAAAAATGTGAATTTCCGCTTTTTGAAACAGCTCTGACTTTCTGAGCACCTGTCATGTTTCCTGAGGTTCTACAATGCCCAAACAGTAGAAAAAAAACACAAATGACCCCATTTCGGAAAGTAGACACCCTGAGGTATTCGCTGATGGGCATAGTGAGTTCATAGAACTTTTTGTTTTTTGTCTCAAGTTAGCGGAAAATGATGATTTATTATAATTTTTTTTTTTTTCTTACAAAGTCTCATATTCCACTAACTTGTGACAAAAAATAAAAACTTCCATGAACTCACTATGTCCATCACGAAATACCTTGGGGTGTCTTCTTTCCAAAATGGGGTCACTTGTGGGGTAGTTATACTGCCCTGGCAATTTAGGGGCCCAAATGTGTGAGAAGAACTTTGCAATCGAAATGTGTAAAAAATGACCGGTGAAATCCGAAAGGTGCTCTTTGGAATGTGTGCCCCTTTGCCCACCTAGGCTGCAAAAAAGTGTCACACATCTGGTATCGCCGTACTCAGGAGAAGTTGGGGAATGTGTTTTGGGGTGTCATTTTACATATACCCATGCTGGTTGAGAGAAATATCTTGGCAAAAGACAACTTTTCCCATTTTTTTATACACAGTTGGCATTTGACCAAGATATTTATATCACCCAGCATGGGTATATGTAAAATGACACCCCAAAACACATTGCCCAACTTCTCCTGAGTACGGCAATACCAGATGTGTGACACTTTTTTGCAGCCTAGGTGGGCAAAGGGGCCCACATTCCAAAGAACACCTTTAGGATTTCACCGGCCATGTTTTACAGATTTTGATTTCAAACTACTTCGCACACATTAGGGCCCCTAAATTGCCAGGGCAGTATAACTACCCCACAAGTGACCCCATTTTGGAAAGAAGACACCCCAAGGTATTCCGTGAGGGGCATGGCGAGTTCCTGGAATTTTTTTTTGTCACAAGTTAGTGGAATATGAGACTTTGTAAGGGAAAAAAATAATAATAAATAAATCATCATTTTCCGCTAACTTGTGACAAAAAATAAAAAATTCTAGGAACTCGCCATGCCCCTCACGAAATACCTTGGGGTGTTTTCTTTCCAAAATGGGGTCACTTGTGGGGTAGTTATACTGCCCTGGCAATTTAGGGGCCCAAATGTGTGGTAAGTAGTTTGAAATCAAAATGTGTAAAAAAGGACCTGTGAAATCTGAAAGGTGCTCTTTGGAATGTGTACCCCTTTGCCCACCTAGGCGGCAAAAAAGTGACACACATCTGGTATCGCCGTACTCAGGAGAAGTTGGGGAATGTGTTTTGGGGTGTCATTTTACATATACCCATGCTGGGTGAGAGAAATATCTCGGCAAAAGACAACTTTTCCCATTTTTTTATACAAAGTTGGCATTTGACCAAGATATTTATCTCACCCAGCATGGGTATATGTAAAATGACACCCCAAAACACATTCCCCAACTTCTCCTGAGTACGGCGATACCACATGTGTGACACTTTTTTGCAGACTAGATGCGCAAAGCGGCCCAAATTCCTTTTAGGAGAGCATTTTTAGACATTTGGATCCCAGACTTCTTCTCACGCTTTCGGGCCCCTAACATGCCAGGGCAGTATAAATACCCCACATGTGACCCCATTTTGGAAAGAAGACACCCTAAGGTATTCCGTGAGGGGCATGGCGAGTTCCTATAAAAAAAATTTTTGGGCACAAGTTAGCGGAAATTGATTTTTTTTGTATTTTCTCACAAAGTCTCCCTTTCTGCTAACTTGGGACAAAAATTTCAATCTTTCATGGACTCAATATGCCCCTCACGGAATACCTTGGGGTGTCTTCTTTCCAAAATGGGGTCACATGTGGGGTACTTATACTGCCCTGGCATTTTAGGGGCCCTACAGCGTCAGAAGAAGTCTGGAATATAAATGTCTAAAAAAATTTACGCATTTGGATTCCGTGAGGGGTATGGTGAGTTCATGTGAGATTTTATTTTTTGACACAAGTTAGTGGAATATGAGACTTTGTAAGAAAAAACAAAAACAAACAAAAAATTTCCGCTAACTTGTGCCCAAAAAAATTTCTACATGGAGCCTTACAGGGGGTGATCAATGACAGGGGGGTGATCAGGGAATCTATATAGGGTGATCACCCCCCTGTCATTGATCACACCCCTGTCATTGATCACCCCCCTGTAAGGCTCCATTCAGACATCCGTATGATTTTTTACGGATCCACGGATACATGGATCGGATCCGCAAAACACATGCGGACGTCTGAATGGAGCCTTACAGGGGGGTGATCACCCATATAGACTCCCTGATCACCTTCGTCATTGATCACCCCCCCTGTAAGGCTCCATTCAGACGTCCGTATGATTTTTTACGGATCCACGGATACATGGATCGGATCCGCAAAACACATGCGGACGTCTGAATGGAGCCTTACAGGGGGGTGATCAATGACAGAGGGGTGATCACCCATATAGACTCCCTGATCACCTTCGTCATTGATCACCCCCCTGTAAGGCTCCATTCAGACGTCCGTATGATTTTTTACGGATCCACGGATACATGGATCGGATCCGCAAAACACATGCGGACGTCTGAATGGAGCCTTACAGGGGGGTGATCAATGACAGAGGGGTGATCACCCATATAGACTCCCTGATCACCTTCGTCATTGATCACCCCCCTGTAAGGCTCCATTCAGACGTCCGCATGTGTTTTGCGGATCCGATCCATGTATCCGTGGATCCGTAAAAAATCATACGGACGTCTGAATGGAGCCTTACAGGGGGGTGATCAATGACAGGGGGGTGATCAATGACAGGGGGTGATCAGGAAGTCTATATGGGTGATCACCCCTCTGTCATTGATCACCCCCATGTAAGGCTCCATTCAGACGTCCGTATGTGTTTTGCGGATCCGATCCATGTATCCGTGGATCCGTAAAAATCATACGGACGTCTGAATGGAGCCTTACAGGGGGGTGATCAATGACGGAGGTGATCAGGGAGTCTATATGGGTGATCACTCCTCTGTAATTGATCACCCCCCTGTAAGGCTCCATTCAGACGTCCGCATGTGTTTTGCGGATCCGATCCATGTATCAGTGGATCCGTAAAAATCATACGGACGTCTGAATGGAGCCTTACAGGGGGGTGATCAATGACAGGGAAGTGATCAGGAAGTCTATATGCGTGATCACCCCCTTGTCATTGATCACCCCCCTGTAAGGCTCCATTCAGACGTCCGTATGCGTTTTGCGGATCCGATCCATGTATCCGTGGATTCGTAAAAATCATACGGACCTCTGAATGGAGCCTTACAGGGGGGTGATCAATGACAGGGGGGTGATCAATGACAGGGGGGTGATCAGGGAGTCTATATGGGCTGATCAGTGGTTTATAAAGGGTTAATAAGTGACAGGGGGGGGTGTAGTGTAGTGTAGTGGTGTTTGGTGCTACTTTAGTGAGCTGCCTGAGTCCTCTGGTGGTCGATCCTAACAAAAGGGACCACCAGAGGACCAGGTAGCAGGTATATTAGACGCTGTTATCAAAACAGCGTCTAATATGCCTGTTAGGGGTTAAAAAAATCACATCTCCAGCCTGCCAGCAGGCGATCGCCGCTGGCAGGCTGGAGATCCACTCGCTTACCTCCCGTTCCTGTGAACGCGCGCGCCTGCGTGCGCGCGTTCACAGGAAATCTCGGCTCACGCGAGATGACGCCTATTGGCGTTAGCGTAGCCTGGGAGAGCCGCCGCGATGATGCCTTTCGGCGTTAGCGTAGCGCTAAGTGGTTAATAGGCATCTGAGTTGTTTCTGGTACTGGCCACACCCTTAACTTCCAGGTGTTGCTATTGTGGTCACCTAACTTTCCCTATCTATAGTTGTTTCTCCCACAATGCTGTGTGGTTTATAGCTTCAGTTAGACCTTTGGATAGCTGGTGTTTGGATCTCGGCTGAGTTCCTGGTGCTGCCATAGCTTCTTAAAGGTTAAAGGGGTTGTCTCACTTCTGTAAGTGGCATTTATCATGTAGAGAAAGTTATCAAAAGCCACTTACTAATGTATTGTTATTATTCATATTGCTTCCTTTGCTGGCTGGATACATTTTTCTATCACATTATACACTGCTCGTTTCCATGGTTATAGAACACCATGCAATCCATCATGCTTGCACAATATAGGAAAAAGCACTAGGCTATGTGCGCTCCCATGGCGCTGGCCAGTAGATAGGCTGATGCTTTTTCCTATAGTGTGCAAGCACCACTGATGGATTGCAGGGTGGTCTGTAACCATGAAAATTAGCAGTGTATAATGTAATGGAAAAATTAAAGGAAGCAATATGGATAATAACAATACATTAGTAAGTGACTTGTATTAGCTTTCTCTACATGATAAATGCAACTTACTGAAGTGAGATTACCCCTTTAAGTGTTACCTTTCCCTTTTGTATTTTATTTTGACTTTTCTGTGTGTTGTTTTGTATTAGGCCTCAGGGAGACTCCCGTTCATCCTTCCTTTTGGAGTCTCATTCCTGTCATTAGTACCAGGGTCCTTTGGGGTTAGATAGGACTTTAGATATTCCTGTGTATGAACTCACCTACCTTTGGGGTCTGTTCATACTGGTAATCAGTCAGGGCTTTGGTTAGGGTTTTCACTAGGAGGTGTCCATCTTCCTTCCCTAGTTTTCAGGCCTTTTCCTTTCCCCTTTCCCTCCTATGTTCGGTGTGGGGTTTCTCTCTCACATCAGAGCGTGACAGGCTCATTACGAGTAGGGATGAGCAAATCGACTTCAGATGTTTCATAAAACTTCCTTTAAATACTGTGCGGTGCGAGCGCTCCATACAGTATTAGAATGTATTGGCTCCGATGAGCCAAAGTTATTACTTTGCAAAGTCTCGCGAGACTTCAGGTAATAACTTCAAAAAATAATTTCTACTATTAAAAACCTTTTCCCGAACTCGGGTTCGGTTCCAAGGTACCACTTGGAACTGAACTAGTTTTTGGGGGTCATTTATTAAAACAGGTGTTTTAGAGTGTCTGTGAATCAACCGAAGTTATGAAGAGGCGCAGGCGTCTACATAACTTCAGTGCATCCAGCAGCTTCCTTGCTGGCTTACATCTAGACTATTTTCTACACTGGCTTACATTTAGACCATTTTCTACAGGAGGAGAAAATCAGGAATGAGACGGGCCTGCCGGCCCTTCCCCACCCATGCAACAACCACTTTTTTGGGGGATAAAAAATGACCCCCTTTGTATCTTGGTGGCACATAAATTTTGAATTACAGTACTTTTGAATGATTTTTCCTTTATGGAGCACTAGAATGACACTAAACTTAAATTAATTCAACTCTTAAAAATGTTCAATGTAAGAGCTCTTTTACATGAGCGGATCCCATGCGTGGAATCCACTGCGTGAAAGAGAGCCAAGCCCCGTTTCAGACAGCAGAGACACGGAGCAGTAACATGATTGATAATGCTCCGTGCCTCTCTGTGATCTCTTTACTACAAAATCACGGTGACAACTTTATCTCACTGTGATTTTGTAGAAAAAAGATCACAGAGAGGCGTGGAGCATTATCAATCATGTTACTGCTCCGTGTCTCTGCTGTCCGGAACGGGGCTTGGCTGTCATTCAAGCAGCAGAGTACCTGCACGGCATACGCTCGTGTGAACGGCCCTTAGTCTGGTCCTCTGCACCTGCAGGCACACCAGTGTGATTTCCATATGGCTCAGAAAGTCAGAAGGTTGTAGTTAAAATTATCAACTTGCTGAAGTCAAATCTATTTCTGTCAAAGTGGAATGCACTTCTGTCATTGCCCAATTTAAACTTCTAAGAAACATCTACTAAAATAAGCACTGACAATGCTCCATGCAAACTACTATGGCTAATCATTGTGTGGAGGTGCACAGAAATGTACTAAAACCACCACAAAAAGTAGAAAGAAACTAAGGTAATAAACTGTACATTACTATATTATAGTAACTACTGTATGTTATTCAGGGGTCTGGGTGCTTTTTCATGCCTGGATAAGACACGCATCTGTCACCATGATCATTCCTAATAAATCAGGTAAGGGTTGATCTTGGCGTATTAAATGAGCCCTCTATTATTGCAGTGATTTTTTTTTCTTTTATTCTTATGTTAAGGCCTCATGCACACGGCCGTTGTTGTGGTCCGCATCCGAGCCACAGTTTTGGCGGTTCAGATGCGTACCCATTCACTTCAATGGGGCCGCAAAAGATGCAGACAGCACTCTGTGTGCTGTCCGCATCCGTTGCGCCGTTCCGTGGCCCCGCAAAAAAATATAACATGGCAGTTATATTAAAGGCTGTCCGTGTCGTTCCGCAAATTACGGAACGCGCATGGACACCATCCGTGTTTTGCGGACCGCAAAAAACAGAACGGTCGTGTGCATGTAGCCTAATTAAGTGCTTGCTAGCCCCTGGACTAGCCCCTCGGAGCACCGCTTCACCTCCTCCACTCCCACTCATGTCCTGATTGACAGAGCCAGGCAACCTCACTATTTGGATGCCTGTGCCCGAAATCTTGCACAAGGGCCCAGCAAGTTTTTATCAGCACATGCACAGTTGACCAGAGATTTGCACTGTGCAAGTGCAAATGAGGCAGCCTATTCTCTAGAGAAAAACTTCAGGGCGAATGACCCGAAAAGTGAGGATGACTGGCCCTCTCAATCAGGGCAGAAGGGGGAGATGGGACGGGGAAGAGGTTGAGGTCAGCCCCACAGTGCTCCGAGTACCTAATTTGCATAAGAATAAAAATAAGAATTTTGCTGCCCTGGTACACCCAGTAGTAGAAATAGAGGGTTAATTTAATTCACCGTGATCAACCCCACCTGGCATTATGCCTGGTTTAATAGGGTCGATCATGGTGCTCTTTAACCCTTAGGATACTGGAGGTTTTTTTCATTTTTGCATTTTAATTTTTCTTCCCTATCTTCCTTGAGCCATACCTTTTTTATTTTTCCATTCACATAGCTGTATAAGGGCCAGTTTTTTGCAAGACAACGTTCTAATGCAAAACCGTTGACCTACTTCCGTTTCATTGATGACATCCTAATAATCTGGACTCTGAACGTGAACTGATAAAATTTAATGAACAATTCAACAAATAAACCTGACCCTCAACTATTGACACACAGAAGTCAGCTTTCTAGACACCACCATAAAACTTCAAGACGGCTCAATACAGACATTCCTGTATCGAAAACCTATTGATTGTCCTACATACCTCAAATAGGACAGCTTCCACCCCAAACATAATAAAAAATTTATCATCTATAGTCAAGATCTGATCACAAGAGCCACCAAGATCCCCAGAAGTCAACTTCTCCAATACAATGAAAAGAAACAGAACCAGCGCGTACCTCTGGTTGTGACCTACAACCCACAACTAGAGGTACTGAGGAAAACTGCCAAAAAAATTACATCATCCTACGAAAGGATGATCGACTAAAAACAATCTTCCCAGATCCCCCCTTACAAGCTTACCAACAACCTCCAAATCTAAGGAATATTCTGATCAGATCAAGTTCAAGGCCATGTACCACAGAAAAAGGAACCCATCCCTGTAATAATAGAAGATGCAAAACCTGTTCCCATATAATGACAACAGACAAGATCCCAACACACAGCAGGACTATAAGATCCCTGGGACATTCACATGTTCTACATCTAATCTTGTTTATCGGATTCTCTGCACTAAATGCCCTGTTGGGGCCTCTACATTGGAAAAACAGGACAGAAACTCAATGCAAGGACGAGGTCCCACCGCCACACAATTAAAGAGAAGAAGCTACACTTTCCTGTGGCTAAGCATTTTTGTAGCCCAGGACACAATGAAGAACACATGAAAGTTCTCATATTAAAAGGTAACTTCAAATCCCAAAGAGCTAGAAAAATTTGGGAATACAAATTTATAACACTGTTTGATGCTTTGAAAACTGGACTGAATTTGATCCCTGGGATTTATGTCTTATACTATATCTAAAGAGTCTTCTATAGACATAGTCGGGGCACCAGGTCTGTGAGATAACATCAATTTAGAGACCATAAAACTTTCACACCCCTTATCTGTAAGATAATTAAGGACTCATTCTCAAGATCTTTGATATGTTGTTCCGTTATTTTTCAAATGTCCATTCATTCCCCCATGCCTCTGTTCTTATTGAATATATATTGCTGTTTCTTCATATATTCTTGTAGTACGCCTGATGAAGAAACTGGTGATGTCTCGAAAGCTCGCTATGTAACATCATTACTTCTATTTTTGTTAGCCATTAAACGGTATCAAACCTGCAATTCTCTTATTTTGTTTCTCTTAATAAGAGCACTAAACCATCTAATATGGCATGCAATGTAGTGGGAAGCTGGATTTTTTTTTCCAAATGGGATGGAATTGGAAAAAAAACGGAATTCCTCCCCAGTTTTACGGGTTTTGTTCCCACGGCGTTCCGTTTGTGGCAAAACTGAGCCATGCCCTTCATTCTCTGGGTCAGTACGATTAATACCACATGACAATGATACCACATATGTATAGGTTTTTTATGTTTAAATAGTGTAAAAATAAGTTTAAACCTTGAAAAAATAAGATATTTTTTACATCACCATATTCTGACCGCCATAACTTTTTTATAGTTATAACTACCGATCTGTGTGGGGGCTAATTTTTGGGGGGGAAATCTGTAGTCTTTATTGATACCATTTTGGAGTTGGTGTGACTTTTTGTTATTACATTTTTTGGGGTAAGAGACGTAATGAAAAATGGCAAATTGGCCATTTTGACCCATTTTTCTGTTACGCCATTCGTCACGAATGGCGTAACAGAAAAATGGGTCAAAATGGCCAATTTGCCATTTTTCATTACGTCTCTTACCCCAAAAAATGTAATAACAAAAAGTCACACCAACTCCAAAATGGTATCAATAAAGACTACAGATTTCCCCCCAAAAAATTAGCCCCCACACAGATCAGTAGTTATAACTATAAAAAAGTTATGGCGGTCAGAATATGGTGATGTAAAAAATATCTTATTTTTTCAAGGTTTAAACTTATTTTTACACTATTTAAACATAAAAAACCTATACATATGTGGAAAAATATTTTCATATTTTAATAGTACGGTGCCACGGGCGCCATGTTTTCCCATCACTCCAGCGCTGTACATGTCCATACACTATGAACAACCCCACCTGTCAGTATGCCTGGTTTAATAGGGTCGATTATGGTGACAGATGTTCTTTAATGACACCTAAGCCTCCATAAAATTATGTGTGGAATTAACAACACCATCACAAAATATCCGGTCACGGCAGGAATTTATTGGTCGTCGAAGGTTGACCGTGAACTTTTTGCCATAGTAGGAAAACAGTCACTCTCACAATTTTACCATGCTTATGCATAACCAATTGTTGCTGTGTGGTGCTCAATAAGCAATTCTCCTATGATGGTGGGTCTCATCCACTAGACCTCTCACTACCCACACTTGTTGTATTGCCATGGGAATTGTTGGTTGAGCATTGTCTATCATTTACAAAAAAATGTTGCCCTTTACACTGTACAAGTCTATATCAGGGCATATAAATATCGAAAGAGAAAAAGAAATCTCCCTGAAAACACTTTCAACACTGTGACCTATTGCCACATTCTAGTGTTAACAGGGAGGTTACCAAAAGTTCATAAAGTCCTGTGTCTTTGATTATGTCCTAGGAAACCAATAACATAACAACCATGCAATCTGTCCGGAGGTCAATATACGGTAACTTTAACTCCACATCACTCCATGCTGGAACTTTTATCTCTGAACTAGGCCAACTTAGCTTAAACATTTACAGCCAACACCCTTTGGGAAAACAGAAGTCCTTCCAAAGAAATGTTGGCATCTGAAGCTATGGATGCTAAGGTTTAGTGGTTAATATTATATGTTGTCATGCAGAAAAGTGCAGGTATCATAAAAAATAAAAAAAACTCCAAAAACCAATAAATAAAAAGAACAGACTTACCTCAATATAGTAATTTATTCGTTCCACTGAGGTAAATCTGGCTTCTGTCTCTGTGGCCAAACGCACAGTGAACTGAAACAGTCCTGTGAGCTGCAATAATATAGTGTGTTTTTTCAATATTTCCATTCATTAATTTTTTTTTTATAAACATGATACTTTTACCTTAGGGCAGGGGTCTCAAACACGCGGCCTGAGGCCCCCGAGGAAACTATCTGTGGCCAGTGACAAGTGTTCCCTTTAGGTCTCACAGCTTGTACAGTCCCTCTGCTCAGAGCCACAGGCCCGGACTTCAGGTCACACTGTGAGCCACATGCAGTGGTGATATTTACCACCACTGAAACCACGCAATTGCGTGGGGGTCCCGCCAGGCCCTCTGATAGGTAGGTCAGACAGAGCCACAACTTTCAACTGTGTCTGCATCCGGAGATACAGTTGTGGACAGACAGGGATCTGCCGTCGGGATAGCAATTACTGGCTGGGTGTCCTGGCCGGGGTCCCTTTAACCGTCAGCCTGGGCTGCTGCATCAGCATGGCACATGATGTCACAACGTCACTGATGTTGTGTCATGTGTACAGCACAGCAGACATGTGCAGTCCACAGAGGCCTGGGAGCAGCTGCTATATGGTGACTGGTATAAGTTACAAATCTTCTTGTATATAGTGATCTGAACCATGCTTGTATAACCTGGACAACCGGTATGTACAGCTGGTATGTCATACATCTTCTTGTATATAGTGATATAGAGCATGCTGGTATAACCTGGGCATCTCCTGTATATAATTATATATGTACAGCTGGTATAAGTTATATATCTTCTTGTATATAGTGATATGGAGCACGCTGGTATAACCTGGGCATCTCCTGTATATAATTATATATGTACAGCTGGTATAAGTTATACATCTTCTTGTATATAGTGATATGGAGCACGCTGGTATAACCTAGGCATGTCCTTTTTATAAGGCTACTTTCCCACTTGCGGCAGGACGGATCTGGCAGGCTGGTCTCCCTGTCGGATCCGTTCTTCCGCTGTATCGCCGGATTGGCGCTCTGTCCCCATTGACTATAATGGGGACGGGGGCGGCGCTCCGGCGCAGTACGGCAGTTCGCGGTCAGAGACCGCCGGACAAAAAAGTCGGACATGCAGGACTTTTAGTCCGGCGACCTTTTGCCGTGCACTGCTCTACTGCGCCGGAGCGCCGCCCCCGTCCCCATTATATTTAATGGGGACGAAGCGGTGGTCCGGCGATACGGCGAAACAGCGGAAGGACGGATCCGACAGGAAGACCAGCCTGCCGGATCCGTCCTGCCGCAAGTGTGAAAGTAGCCTAATTATATATGTACAGGTGGAATAGGTTACATATCTTCTAGTATATAGTGATCTGAAGCATGCTGGTATAACCTGGGCATCGCCTGTATATAATTATATATGTACAGCTGGTATAAGTCATACATCTTCTTGTATATAGTGATATGGAGCATGCTGGTATAACCTGGGCATCTCCTGTATATATTTATATATGTACAGCTGGTATAAGTTATACATCTTGTATATAGTGATATGGAGCATGCTGGTATAACCTAGGCATGTCCTTTTTATAATTATTTATGTACAGGTGAAATAAGTTACATATCTTATAGTATATAGTGATATGAAGCATGATGGTATAACCTGGGCATCTCCTGTATATAATTATATATGTACAGGTGGTATAAGTCATACATCTTCTTGTATATAGTGATATAGAGCATGCTGGTATAACCTGGGCATCTTCTGTATATAATTATATATGTACAGCTGGTATAAGTTATACATCTTCTTGTATATAGTGATATAGAGCATGCTGGTATAACCTAGGCATGTCCTTTTCTAATTATATATGTACAGGTGGAATAGGTTACATATCTTCTAGTATATAGTGATCTGAAGCATGATGGTATAACCTGGGAATCTCCTGTATAAGCATCTGTATAAGACTTCATGCGCATGTCTGAAAACAACAGATCCTTTAAATATGGATACCTTTTATGTGCATTACACATTTTTCTCATTCCCATCAATAGAAAGGACCATTCTTTTCCACAATAAGGACCAGAATAGGACATGTTTCATAATTTGAAAAATATGGTTATGTGCATGAGTGACAGGTCACTTTGTTAGGCGGGTTCCATGTGGGAGAGTCAGTGTATTAACACTGACTCTTAGCTCCACTGAATTAGGCTAATCCACATGCGGATTCACAACATATGAAACTGCACATCTGCTGCAGAAATCCAAGAATCCGACTCTCTTGCAAAATGGCATCAGATTTTTCCATCTCAAAAATCTGTTGTGTGAATATAGCCTTAAACAGAAATAAAACATTAAGCATGTGTTGTACCTGGACTGCATAAGACATGGCAAGGCCTGCGTAGGCCGGGTTTATGTGTCCATGCATGAACACCACACACACAGCAGTCAGTGTCATGACAGCAAGGCTAATCAGATCCAGACGTACTGCCAACCAACGTGTCGCACAGCTGAAGAGGTAACATGGCACTTGGCTGACATCCAGAAGTTTCTGATATCTTGAAAAATACAAAGCCATATATATGTGGATTGAATAAAATAGGAATGGTATTTACTATCAATAGATCAAAATGAGATACAATCCATGAAGCTCCTCAAGACAAGATAAGTAGTATGCCCCTTGCTCTTTCAACCCCAGCGTCAAATGTGAAGGCAGTGTTATTTAATGCAAGGAACCGGATTGTGTGGCCTACCGCCATAAATTGATGGGGAAGTCAGCAAGGAGACACCCTAGAACGAGACTACTCACCAAGCTTTTATTGCACCATGTTAAAGAGACTGTCCCATGATGTTTGGGCCCCTACTAATTCTCCATTCAACTCTATGGCGCTGCCAGACATAAGTTCTCCACAATCTCTGGCAGTCCCACAGTTGAATGGCGTTGAAAGGAGCATGCGTGTCTGCTGCTCTATTCAAAGGGGGGAACCCGAGTCCACATTCTAGTGATTGGCTGGGTCCCAGCAGTCAGACCCATGCCAGTAAGACACTTATCCCCAGTTATAAGCTGTTGTAATGGGTCAATCCAATACCTTAAGGACCGCCACCGTACATGTATGGCATAAGTCTGTTCTTTAAAGGGGTTGTCCGGGTTCAGAGTTGAACCCTGACATTTGCCCATCTTCACCCCTCCAGCCCCTCTGACAAGAGCATCAGAGCGTTTCATGCTTGGATGCTCTCCCTTACCCTGTACTGTATTGCGCAGGGCAAGGGCCTGTTTGTTTATATTCTCACACTGCTAGGTGCAGGCTTCCGACTAGCAGTGTTTCCGGTGACATCACCGATACTGATGGGCAGCCTTTAGCACTGCCCTAGCTGTTTTACAGGCTAGGGCAGCGCTAAAGCCCACCCATCAGTTCCGGTAATGTCACCGGGCTCACTGCTAGACGAGACGTCACTGGATCTCCATAAAAAGCATTTGCCCTGCACGATTCAGCGCAGGGCAAAGGAGAGCATTGGAACATAAAAATGCTCCAATGCTCATATCAGGGGGGTTGCCTGGGTGAAAATGGGGTTATGTCTGGGTTCAGCTCTGAACCCGGATAACCCCTTTAGTAATGGCACCCATTAGCAAACAAAGCAGGCGCCATAGCCCCTGGGTTACTGCTTTTTCAAACAGCAGACAACTGGTGCTAATGTCTGCGATCGGCGATAATTCTGTGCTCCTGGGGATGAAATGCCTTCCGCTTGCTGAGATCAGGAAAGGCATTCCTTAGTGGTGATAGGCCTGAGCCTGTACAAGGCTAGCATGCTTATCATGGGTATATTACAATGTAGGGTTGCAGGTGGCAGCAGTGCATTGGAATACACTAAATTTCACGTACACTAATGTATAAAATCACATTAGTGTGTGAGAAAGACAATCTGAAGATTACATATTCAAGCCCTCTGGGAGTCTTAAAAAAAGTAAAAAAAGTAAAAAAAATATATATAAAAAAAAAATATGTAAACCACGCTCTTTCTTTATAATAAAAAATAAACAATACAAAATAAAGATCATATGTATTGCCACATCAAACATCATACACACTACAAATTGGTATTATTCTAAACTATAGTAACACAAAATGAGCTCTTACACAGCTCCGTAGACATAAATATAAAAAATGTATAGGGGTCAGAATATGGCGATGAAAAGAAAAAAATAAATTTCAAGTACAAATGTAGCATTGTTGTAATCATACTGACCCAGAGAATGAAGGCCAAGTTTTACCACAAAGGGAACTCATAAAAAGAAAACTCATAAAACTGCGGTGGAGTTGTGGTTTTTTTCCAATACCACCCCATTTGGAATTTTTTTCCAGATGCCTACAACATTGTATGCAATATTAAATGTTGCCATTTGAAAGTACAACTTATCCCGCAAAAAACAAACCCAAATAAGGCTATGTGAACAGAAAAATAAAAAAGTTATGGCTTCAGGAGGGCAGGGACTAATAAAAACGGAAATGCAAAAACAGAAAATGATTCAGTGAATGAATCTGCCACGGGTTTTATGCTGCCCTAACTGCCAAGCCCTAACAACCCAAGGCATGCCAATGTGTCCTCAGATTCCTGAGCCCCAGGCTCTCCCCCCACCTCCATCTCTGGCAGTTTTTTCCTACTGCAATCAGCACCAGGAGGGCGGAGAGAGTCAGAAGCTCATGAATATGAGGATGCATTGGTTTGTGTTGATGCTGTTCAATACAAGATGTTAGAAAAATGGCTGGGGCAATTAAAGAAAGTGACCCAGCATTTTGCTAAGGGGGATCTGTCACTAGTTTATGCTGCCCTTAGTTAGGACACCATAAAACCGGTGGCAGATTCCCTTTAAAGGGGTTATCCCATGAATAACATTTATCCACTGGATAGGTAATACATTTTGGATCGCTGGTGGTCTGATCACTGGGACCCCAGCAATTCTGAGAACAGGGGGCTACAGGAGCTACACCTATAAGAGAAGACTGAAGTATTAGGGTATAACCACACAACACAGCTTTGTTGCAAACATTTCTGTGATTGAAAAGCAGTTTGATACATCTGAATAGGGTTGTTTTGGTAGCAAGAACATGAATTTAGGGGCCAAGCAGTAAGCCACACACACACATATGTGCACACGGCTGTCATTTCTGCTGCAAAAGGTTAATTACTGAGTCCCACCACAGACAAGGCACAGTAAGTGGAGTAGAACATTGATAAATGTGGTCCTGTGTATGTAGAGTTTACAGTATTTTGCTGCAGACTTTAAAGGGATTCTGTCACCAGGTTTGGGGCTATAGAGCTGTGGACATGCATGGCTAGATCGCCGCTAGCATGTCCGCAATATATGTGTCCTATAGGGCTGTGTGATTGTAATGTCTTAAAAAAAAAAAAGGATTTGATAGATATGTAAATGAGTGTTGAATGAGTCCAAGGGGCTGTACTAACCTTACTTGTGCCAAGCCGTGCCCAGCCACGCCCGCCTGTGAAGGAGCCCAGCACCGCCTATGTCTCCTTCTTTCATCAACGATAGATAGCCATAATCTCGCGATGCGCGAGCTCGCGCATGCGCAGTTCTTTCCCTGGGGCTGATGCCAGCACAGGGAAGGAACACTATACCGGCACTGCGCATGCGCGAGCTCACGCATCGCGAGATTACGGCTATCTATCGTTGATGAAAGGAGAAGAAATAGGCGGTGCTCCTTCACAGGTGGGCGTGGCTGGGCACAAGTAAGGTTCGTACAGCCCCTTGGACAAATTTAACACTCATTTACATATCTATAAAATCCTTTTTTAAAGACATTAAAAGCACACAGCCCTATAGGACAGATATATTGCGGACATGCTAGCGGCGATCTAGCCGTGCATGTCCGCAGCTCTATAGCCCAAAACCTGGTGACAGAATCCCTTTAAAGTAACATCTGGCACAGCATTTTTCAACTAACATACCAAGTTAAAATACTGTGTGTAAATTAAAATACTCTGTATATCCACATAGCCTTGTCCATTTCGCAGACTGAAAACCGCGGATCCGCAAAACATGGACACTGGGTGTGTGCACCCCGTATCGCGGAGTGGACCCATTTACTTCAATCGGTCTGTGATCCGCATGTTTCCACACCGCAATGCGAGGTGTACACAGCCGGTGTCCACGTTTTGCAGTTCCACAAAAACAGAGACAACCATCTGAATGCACCTTTACTATGATGTGTGTCACCGCCAACAGAGCTGATTGGTATATTGTAATACCCAGCTGCTCTCACTATAGAATCCCAGTAAAGGGGCTGTCCAACCGTGAAAAATTACTACCTATCCATAGGATAGGTGATAAGTGCCTTATCCGTATGGGTCCAATCGCTGGAACCCCCGTTTAATGTAACCATGGTTGAATATGCACACCACTACTTCATTCTAAGTATAAGGGACTGCCAGAGGTAGCCGAGCTTGGTATCATAGTCTTTGAACAGAGTGGCACATGCTTGTTGATAAGTTTTCATACTGGGACAACATCTTGCTTATAGGGGAAAAAAATAGGAGCCTTTACTGTATGCATGATATACATATGATTTTGTAGAGGAGGTTGCTATATTATGAGGAAATCTGTTCTGTAATTTAGAAACATAAAGAAAGAACTTACTCATTAAGACAATCTTTAGTCTTATCATAGGCTTGTATGGTTGTTAATCCTTGCAAAGTCGATGTGATATGAGATATGAATGGAGATTGACTAATATTATCCAAGCGTTTTAACTCACGAACTAGTACTCTGTAAACGAAAAAAAAGCACACGATTGACATGCAAGAATAAGATGGGAGTGAACTAAGAGGGTATTTATTATCTGATAATGATCACAAACCAATGATGGGCAATATTACCAGAAAAACGAAAAAAGTCTAGAGAACAGGCTCTAATGCGAAGTGATTTCAGGGGGTACTAGCGGCAAGAATACCAACAATGGGCAGTCTTAATATAACAAGGTTCTATAACGTATCATTTAATATTACTGTATTATTCTTTTTTTTTTTTCATTAAAGCAATTACATGTATACACATATTGTTACTTCTGTAAACAGAAATATATATCCTGTGTTTACAATATAGAATATGCTTTATTTACTATTAAACAATTTTTTTCTTTTCCCCAATTTCCCTCCCTCCCTTTTCCCAGCTTCCCTCCCTCCCTTTTCCCAACTTCCCTCCCTCCCTTTTCCCAACTTCCCTCCCTCCCTTCCACCCCTTCTCTCAGCACAATCATCTGTTTTTCTAATGATATCTTATTGTTGCATTGTGGTTCGGTCTCCATTGGTCCTGTTATTTATTTGAGCTAACATATGATTTTCTTTGAGTGATATAACAAGTTATGTCTGGAGTACTTTATGTTTCATCTGTCTCTACTCTCCCTTCTGCCTGTGGAATTTTGGAGATCTATCCGTTTATCTGGAGTCTGCCTAATCTGGAGACACCATGTTGTTAATTGGAAAGCTGTCACTATCATTTGTATTTCTTCGTTTGTTGAGAAACTCTCAATAAAAGCTTGCCATTTAAAAAAAAAAAGGTGTTTGTCATCTTAGTTTTTTTATTTTCCACCTCTACTATCTCCAGTATTAAACATTTTTTTAACTGGGAAATAACTTCAGAGGGTTGTGGGCATTCTGGCTTCAGCCAATGCAATAATAGGCATCTCTTCGCTGCTAATAGAAAGAGATGCGCTATTATTGGGATATGTTGGCGGGATGTGTTATGTTGGAATATATATTGCGTTGGTGATTCTGGTAGTTGTATGCTCATTTTGTCCAGTAGTAATCTGTGCACCTTTCCCCAGAAGTCCTTTACCTTAGGACATTGCCAAAGGCCATAAAAGAGGTTGGTATTTTCCAAGTGGCACTTGGGACACGCGGTCATTTTGTCCGTTTTGTTTTTCCGAGTATAAAAGCCATAAATAGCTTTGTGAATTATGCGGAATTGAGTTTCCCTCCATGTTTCATTTACTGTTGCAGAACATACCTTCTTCCATCCCTCCAATACCTCTAATGGTGTGTTTAATTCCGGTATCTCTTTTTTCCAGTTGTGGAAGGCTATTGTGTATTGTTCTATTGATGTCTTACGTCTTATGTCTTTATATAAAGATGCAAGAGTGACGTTCGAATCTTTCTGTCTGATCATTAGATCAAAGTCATTTTGGGAGATTTTGTTGAGCAATCTCTCCGTTTGTTTTTTAATGGGCTGACAATGCTATAATAGGACAGAAAGGAGGATTCTTTTACTCCTGTTTTTGATCTGAAATGCTGAAAGGTATGATATCTTCCCTGTTCCGAATTCCAGAAGTCAGTCAGGGTTTGAGTACCTTGCCAGTTTAGTGCTCTCCCTGTTGTTGACACGCTGCTGTTTTATATCTAGATATTTGGAACTTTGGAAAGACAGCCCAAAAAGCTTTCTGACTGTTTTCCACGTAGCCCACGTGTCTTTGAATATCAAACTGCATTTTATATTAGGGGGAATATCTATGAGTGTGGTGTGCATTAGAGTGTTCAAGTTCTACGGCCCAAGTAGATCTGATTCTAGTGAAACCAGTCCTTAACCAGTCTATGCAATGTCTCATTAAACTTGCCAGATTATATGCACGGACGTCAGTAAAGTTGATGCCTCCATGTATTTTTGTGAGTTGTACGTTTTTTAGGGATATTCTGGGTCTGGGTCTTTTTTTTTGCCCAAATGAAAGATCTAAATGACTTTTCTAGTGGCAGAACATCCTTATGTTTAATAAGTAGCGGGATCGTCTGCATAAGGTATAATAGTTTGGATGTGCTCATCATTTTTATAAGGTGGCATCTTCCCAGTATATCTGTCTATTAGTCAGAGGAGGATAATTTAGTGTGTATATTGAATGCAGTGTTTTACCTATTAATATCCCTAGGTATTTTATTGATGTGTGTGCTATTGCTATTGAGTTTATTATCTTCCGATACCTGGGGGAGTTTGTCGGGGTCAAGTCTAATGCATTTATGCTGATTGATCTTAAATCCTTACATATTGCCAAAATGATCTAGTAGGTCCATTATTCTCATTATATCTTTACTTGAGTCCTTCAAGAAGAGCAAGATATCATCGGCGAAAAAGGCGTGTCTTATTTCTGTTTTCCCTATCTGAATACCTTTGATATTAGTTGCTAGTTGTATCACTTTAGAAAGAGTTGTACACATGTGTCAGAATGGATTGGTCTATCTATTTATTTATTTATTTAATTACTAACCAGTGATATTTTATATTGTGCCCATTGCATAACATGCCCATTATACATTTTATTTGCCTACTATGCACATACAATCGCATCCACCATCATGTCTGCCCTGGTGCCCATGCGTTCCACCTTTGAGCACGGCAGACTCCACCCCCCTCGCCCCATGATGCATTCCACAGTGGAACGCAAGGCAGCTCTTATGTGGGCTCCTCCAGCTCCGCGAACATGCGCTCCACTGTTGGAACGCAGCAGACACTTCCGCTACAGACCACACACCCCGGAGCCCAGTGTATGCGTTCCGCTGCACCGAGCTGCTCTAACCGGCAATCCTTGCCATTTGATACATCTACTACCCACCACCATATTATGGTACCCATCATATATATATACTTGTACACAATTTTTGTATGATCTGGGCATCAGACAAAGTTTGGAGCACCGGAAGTGACGTCCCGCCCACTCCCGGTCCTGACCAGAATTCCCGGCCAATTGATGCCTAATTGACAAATCAACACATATACCTGGCACAAGTGCATCCCTTTGTTATGTGTTATATTTTACACTGCTCTTGATAAAGGGGGAGATACCCCGAAATGCATTGAGATTTTTTACCTAATAAAGAACTCTCCATTTGGAACCTTGGCTACCTTTCTTTTAGGACATGGAAAGTTCATAACATCTGACGAGCGATCTTGGCGGGGGAGGAGAGGGTAGGTGTTTTATGCTTATCCTATACCTCCCTCCCTGGTGAAGTAAGTCCCCCTTCGTTTTAACATTTTTAAAGACCCCAACATCATTATAGCTAATTATTTAATTTATATACCGATGTTCCACCATATGTCCACGTTATAAAATAGTTCTGGTACTGACCCAAAGTGATTCACCTTTACTTTCAACCATCTTATTACTCATATCACTACCTTGGTGCCCCTTTGCTATTCCCTTCCCTCCTCACACACCATCTGAGCCATTTAGGGGAAGCACTAGCACCTATTTTGTTTCAGATTTCTGCTCTTGCTTTGACAAAGCCTGCTTGGTGAATTTATATAAGTCTTGGCAGTATATTATCTAACCTGTCTGCTAGTATCTTGGATACTATTTTGATGTCTACATTTATCAGTGATATAGGTCTGTAAGAGGAAGGTAATGTGTTGTCTTTTCCTGGTTTTGGAAGTATCTTAATCTAAGCTGTGTTAGATGTTGTGGGAATCTTCTTCCCTGATATATATCCATTGTATAAGTTCGTTAGTAGAGGGGTCAAATCAGTGTTTAATATTTAGTAAAACTCCCTTGTGTACCCATCAGGCCCTGGAGCCTTTCCCATGTGCAGCATCTTAATGCCGTCAGTCACTTCTTGTGTTGTGGTGGGTGCACTGAGTGAGCTAAGTTCTTCTTCAGTCATTGTTTGGCTTTAGGGTATGATTGGGTAATGTCAGAGTATAGGTTTTTATAGAATTCCATCAGAATGTTATTTATGTTTTTTGGGTCGTGTGATAGTGCACCTGAATTATCTTTTAGTGCCATAATGGGAGATGACAATAGTTTGCCTTTGGTTAGACAAGCTAGTAACTTCCCTTTCTTGTTCCCATGTCGCTATAGCTTAGCTTCTTGTTGTGTTCGGTACAGAACCAAATATTACTGTATTTTTTATACAGTTTCTGAAGAACTTGATTAATTCATGACTCCTCAATGTCCGAGTGACATGATAAAAAGGGGTTCTCCAGGATTTATATTTTGGATAAGTCATCAATATAAGATTGGCAGGGGTCCCAAGAGTCGGCTGTATGAAGAGGTCGGCTTCTTCCTAGGCCATGTGACATCAAGTTCATTAGTCACATGGCCAAGTTGTAGCTCAGCCCCTTCAATTGAAAGAGGCTGGGCTGCAGTACAATGTACAGCGCTGTGCTTCATAACCTGTGAGAAGGCCGCAGCACTCACAGGAGCACTGCGGCCTCCTCAAACAGCTGATCGGCGGGGATGTTGGGAGTCAGACCCCCACCAATCTGATACTGATGACCTATCCTGAGGATGTAAATCCCGGAGAACCCCTTTAACCATGTTCACCTGCTGGAACACAACACAAATCTGTTACCTACACCACTCCTTACCTGGAAGCTTTGTTGATTATGTAGAAAACCACACTTAGAGGTACCACAGATAAAAGAAACCAAGGAAATACTGTGCTAATTATGACTATGCAGAAGAGGACAAGGATCACATTCTGCATGAGTTGTTCAATTTGGTAAGGAAGGCGTATATCAACTGAAATACATAATAATATTAGTTTTAAAAAGCAAAATAGATGTAATTAAAAAAGGAACATTTAGGGCATGTTGATTTCTGTGATAAAATGCTAAGCTTCTATGTCAGAAAGCAAAATAAGGAGTTCAGGGTTCTGAACACTGTATGATACTGATTAGGGTTTCCAATCTTATTTTAATCATATGAAAATGGTACAATGTATGGCCAACCTAAAGGATACTACATAGGCACATATTTCACAGATACTGAGCAGTGTATGGGGCTAGTTCTGGGGATGTGCAGCTCTCTAACCAACTACTGAATATGTCAGATTGGATATACCATGTTGGACAATTTCAGTAGCACTCCCATACACACATCAGTTGTGAGTTGAGAACTGGCCTTTGTAAGGCTACCTTAACAGAAATGTCTCTTCTATTCTATTCACTTGTCCAATTCTCGATAATGTTAATGCAGCTTTTGGGGTCCTGGGTTCAACTCTGGGAAGTTTCAAGATCCGCAAATGCGCTTTCATGTTCTCCAGTTGTCTGTGAGTAGTGATTAACTTCTTATGAAACTGGCCCTAATGAATGTACATACCAGAGACAGGGAAAAAGCTCCTCTAGAGAAACTGTGAACTTTTACAATTTGTGGACAGCACTGTGGAATATGGCAGTGCTATATAAGCATTAGGAAAGAAATACTGAAATTAAGTATATCCCTGCCATTTTTATTCTTTAAAGGGGTTGTCCTTGTTTCAGATACTGATGGCCTCACCTCAGAAGAGGCCATCGATATCAGATTGGTGGAGGTCCAACACTTGGCATCTCCACAGATCTGTTGTTTTGGACAAGCATGGCGCAGCAAACTAAACATTGTGATGAGCGGAAGCAGAAGCCTCTGTACACGGTGTAGTTTCGGGTGACACTTGAATGCTGCAGTTCCTAGTACAGTCATTACACAGTGTCTGGAGATGTCTTCTTCCAGCTCCATACATTTAATAGCTGATCATTGGTGATGCCAGGAGTTGGACTCCCACCGATCTGATATTGATAACCTATCTTGAGGATAACTTAACAACATTTGTTGCCCAGATGACCAATCAATTAATCAAGCGAGCCTATTAACTCTACATAATCTTGAATTTCTAATAATATAAGATTATTTTGTAGATCTCAATCTGAAAGTGAAACAGATGCTCATTTAATAATTGAACAATGATCTGTGTAAAGACAAGTATGAAATCTAAATGTTCATCAAAGGATGTCCCACATACCTTCATCCACATCCTTGGTAAATCTGTTTAGGATACGGCCAAGAGGAGTTGTGTCAAAAAAATGTATAGGACTGCGAAGGACTTTTTGGAACAGAAGGTCATGTAGTTTTGTTGAGGCTCTCAGTGTACTCTATATTTCAGAATAAACAAATGTAATAATATACTTGTATAATAATATAAATCTGTACATTTATTATCGTAAAATCAGCCTATTTTCATCTTGTATCAATATTTGAAGATGGACAATGATGCATTATTTTATAAAGCCAGGAAAAATTGACAGAAACTGGTAGGAGCTGAATAGGTATTTCCGCGTCTTTTTCTAGTGTAGACATCTAACAGTAGACGTCTTGGAGAATAGACACTTGCCAATGAAAATACTTTATATTTCATTTAATTTGTGTGGTGGCAGGTAACCCAAATGTCCTACTTCTCCAAATTGATTCGGGTCTTACAGTGGAGAGATGTTGCCACCATAGTCCACCTTGACTAACTTGACTCATTATTTCAATTTTGTAGGCATACAAAAATAATGTTAGTGGGCATTAAAGATTATTGGTCCACCCCTATTAACATGAAAGGTGATGCATACCAAACTGTTTATGCCAGAAGCCACTTTCAATGTCAAGCTTACCAAAGCCATAATAATCTTCTAAACCAGAGAACACTGATATTTTAGTGAAAACATGTTTACCTTAACAAAGACATAGCCTCGTACAAATCTCAGCAAAAGAACAACCACCATAGACATGGCATAAATAGAAATATAAAAGTGTAGGTCAGGGTTATCCTTCATACTTCCATTTGATTGAGTCCAGTTAGCTGTTACAATGGACATGTTCTAAATAAAATAAAATAAAAAACAGCATAAGATAAGATGGAAATGTAGCACCATACAATAGTCCTGCAGTATTTGTCATTATTACTGATATTAGGAAGATAAAGCAACCCCTTAGGCTTGTCTCACACTGCGTTTACCCCTCTGCGGGACTTTCTGTTGGAGATATATGATTAAATACATAAAAATGGTGTATTAATATAAACCAAAACAGATAAATTCAGTTCAATGGGGCAAACTGAAGCAAATGCATTTGACTTGTTTGCCTTTTGTTTAATTTTTTTTAGGAAAAGAATAGCATGATAGTTTACACTATTCTGTCTGGGGACAAAAGACAGAAACAATCAGAGAGTGGGTCAAATAGAATCCATAGATCAATCCTTTGGACTCAATGAAGTGAATGTACCTGTCACTGTATACATTGAATAACGTTTCTGGGTATTCAATGTACTGTCAACAGAGTGTGAACCCAGCCTTAGCTCTCTGCTAGTGCTAATACAGAAATCTTTAGCTGTATTGCAAACATGTCATGACATAAAATAGACTAGATGGTTAGTAATTATGCTCGGAAAAAGACTAGCACCAAAACAAAATGATCACTCAGTTAGTGTAAGGAAGTACTATGGTCACCCTCTGGAACCCTCTAGTGTTGAGCGAATCACAGTTAACGAAGTGGAATTCGATCCAAATTTCATGAAATATTCGATTCACCATGAATCTGAATTTCTTGGCGTTTCGTGGGAACTAATAAATTTTTTGTGAAATGGCAGTAAAAAAAAACATAGTCAACTCATCCTTTTAATTGGGTAGAGGCCATCATAGCTATCTTGATTGAAGAAAACGTGCGCTGTCATATGATGTCACAGTATCATCACACTGGGCGGGCGCAGTAACGCCATCAGTGACGTCTCCACAATCAAATGGAGGAGAGTATATATTTTTTTGTTTTAATCCCTGATTAACCCCCTGATAGGCTGAATGTGACTCTAGGATGCCACAATCAGTGTTAAAAGCAGCATTTGAGGGCTTATATGACTGGAGGGGGGCGGTGTGATCGCCGTTCCCCGTCATTGCACCCGCTCCATACAATGGAATTCTATTCATTACAAAGTAATTTGTAACGAATCGAATTTCTTGTCGAAGTTTGTCAATGCAGCCAAATCGAATTTTTGAAAACTTCGCACATCACTAATTGGGACGAACGATTGTCTGTCCCTATACAATGCAACGATTGCAGCATATAAATGCAGGTAATAACGCACTGTTGGCTGATGCTCGTTGCAAGGCATGTAAGAGGTCACTATACACATAAATGACACCAGTATTTTTCTTACCCCACTGCCTTGTTTAATCCAGTAACTCAGCCACCAGTTACTGAAGGCTGCGCTTCCTGATGTTAGCACAAACAGAAAAACATTTATGGTGATTATCAGCACACCTCCCGCCGCTTTAATATATGTTCCATATATCTTCCATGCCACAGTATCATCACTCTTCTCTTCTGCTTGCATTAGGCCTGTTAGAAATGGTAATAAAAGTAGGTGACCTATAGATAAGTACAATAACTATTTAGAATATGATATACATATTGCTGAAAATATCTATGTAAAAATAAGCACAGAAAACTGGACAGCATGGGATAAAACGAGATCAATAGTGTTACATTAAAGATTCCCATTTTACTGATTATTTCTTGTTTTTTAAAATATAAATTGAAATAAAAATGAAAGCGAAGATATACTTTATACACAAAACACTAAAGAGGTAATGTAGTCATACATGCTTAGGTTGCAGTTTATTAGGGTTGTGATGGGGCCCTTCTTATGTCGCCCCCAGCTATTCTTTTGATCCCCCCTCAGAACATCCAACGAGGGCTGATGAGAAGAAGCTTCTCCTAGGGCTCTGATTCCTACTGGCATCTTGCACAATAGCAGGAATCACTCTGATGTCTGTATAGAAGAGAATCCGTGGGATGGGGCTGAGCATGTGTGATCATCAGCACTGGACAATTAGGTAGAAGGTGGGAGAGGGAATCAAAAAGAACAATTGGAGGCGCTAATACAAGTAGCAGAGGAAGCAATTTCATGCCCTCTTGTGGCAAGACCCAGGGTCTAATCAGACCATACCTGTAATCATCTACGTATCTGCCGACTTTTCTATCTGGGTGTGTTACTCATTTTTGTCAATGAGTGTCAATTAGGTGTATCTCTGGCTTTCCATGAAACTCAAGTCTATAAGCTGGCGTAGATTTGTGCTAGAATTTATACCAGTTTCATTTGTAAATTATAGTAAATTTTAGGCTGTGTGATAATTCTGGATCATGCACGATATATACATACCCTTGACCTCTTCACCACAATCTTGTGCTACCATGTCTGTTTCTGATTCTTTCACATGTCCATTTAGATTACTATCACCACCTGTTTGGTTGGCCTGAATAAAAGATGAAGATTTGTCTTTGAGAATTATGAATCGATATTATCAGAATATATCAACAAAAGACATTTTTGTAATTTTCATTTAAGCTATAATTTTTCTCACTTTTACTTCAGGTGTCTCACTGGATAGCTCCATGCTCATTGCATTGACTTGATTCACTTCTTCAGGATTCGTGACTTTTACTTTCACATCTGAAACATTAAATGGAATAAAAATAAGGACAATATACATACATTGCTAAGAATGAACCTACTTAAAGGGGTTATATCATTTGGATATTTATGTCATATTTATAGGGTATGCCATAAATGTCCAAAAGGTGTGGGTTCCACTTCTGAGACCCGCTCCTCTCTCAACAATGGGACCCTGCCATGAATGGAAAGCACGCCATGCATGTGTCTTATCCTCTTCATTCACTGCTATGGGACATATTTTTGATCATACTGGAAAATCAAGCTGTAGCAAATAACTTTTCTGGGGAAAAAAATTTAATAGTTCGTAGTTGTTATGTCTGCAACTCTCCTTAAAGGGATTCTGTCACCTCCCCTAAGGCAAAAAACGATTTAAAAGCAGCCATGCAGCACAGCTTACCTGGATTAGGCTGTGCTGTTCAATCTTGAAATCCGTCCAGCAGTTAGTTCAAAAAACGAGTTTGATCAATGAGGAAATGCGTCCTGAAGGTGCCCAGAGGGGCGTTTTTTTCTTCTGAGAGAGCCCAGTACCGCCCCTCTTTCAGTGCCCAGCCCGCCTTCCTTGTATTTTCTAACCGCCGCCCCCAGCCTGCCACAGCCTCTCCTGCCTCTCCTCCCCCTCCCTCTTGCCGAACGAAGTCTCGCACAGGCGCAGTACCCACTGAGGGCTGCGCCTGTGCGATCATCAGGAGACTGAGGGCGGCAGCTTCATCTTCGTCACTGGGCATGCGCCGAGCCCAGTGACGTCCGATGCTCGCTCTTCCCTCAGTCAGCAGGGAAGAGCGAGCATCGGACGTCACTGGGCTCGGCGCATGCCCAGTGACGAAGATGAAGCTGCCGCCCTCAGTCTCCTGATGATCGCACAGGCGCAGCCCTCAGTGGGTACTGCGCCTGTGCGAGACTTCGTTCGGCAAGAGGGAGGGGGAGGAGAGGCAGGAGAGGCTGTGGCAGGCTGGGGGCGGCGGTTAGAAAATACAAGGAAGGCGGGCTGGGCACTGAAAGAGGGGCGGTACTGGGCTCTCTCAGAAGAAAAAAACGCCCCTCTGGGCACCTTCAGGACGCATTTCCTCATTGATCAAACTCGTTTTTTGAACTAACTGCTGGACGGATTTCAAGATTGAACAGCACAGCCTAATCCAGGTAAGCTGTGCTGCATGGCTGGTTTTAAATCGTTTTTTGCCTTAGGGGAGGTGACAGAATCCCTTTAACCACTTTCAGACCGGGCCATTTACCCCCTTCCTGACCAAGCCTAATTTTGCTAATCTGACCTGTGTAACTGTATGTGGTATTAACTAAAGATTTTTAAAAAATTTGATTCGCCAGTTCGCTGAATTTATCGGCAAAAATTTGGATTGATCCGAATATTTGCGGCAAATTACGTTAAAAACGGCTATTTCCTGAATGCTGAGAGCCTTTATAGAGGTGTAGAACACTGAGCCTTGTAGTAGCACGCATACGGAGTCTGCTTTGGTAGTGAAATAATACTGTGAGTCCGTATAATGTGCAGATGACAGGCGTCGCTCTTAGAATCACTGCACACTTCACTTATTAAGGCAGTCACAGGGCCAAAACTGACCAAATAACTCAAGTATAAACTCAGCCTTACAGGTCGATGTTAGCGCCAAGAAGAAGCGCACTCCTTTTACACCGTCGCCAGCTGATTCCACGTAGATGTCTACAGAACCTGTTCTATTAAACGATTATACAAGTAGAGACCCCCGACAGAGTGGAGAGGGTGTCAGCAGTAAGTTTGTGTTGATTTCACTGATTAATTTGCCCTTCCTCTGATCCGTCAGAACAATAACTCCCAAAAAACGGATCCTGTCTATAGAGCATACGCTTTCACTCAGTCAGGATTTGCTCAATAATCCATCAGTATTGCTAATGCCAAAAAAAACAAAACAGGAGTGGATATAAAACAGAGATGACACGTGAAAGGAATATTTGCATGTCTTCTGTGTTTTGTACCCACTCCTGCTTTTGGCTACCAAATCATAAGCAAATGATGGGACCATACAGGCCTTACAGCTGCTACACAGACAGGATCCGTTGTGCGTCTCATTTTTCCTTCCGACAGATAAGAAGAAAGGTCAAATAAATCATAATGACAGCCAGGCCGAAAGGCAAAATAGTGGCCCAGTCATGAAGTGGGGAGGGTGGGAACAGCATGAGAAGTCCACAGAATGGACCTATGACATAGTGGTGAGGTGGAAGCAGCATGAGGAGACCATAGAGTGGCCTAATGACAGAATCTGGAGATGGCGGCAGCATCAGGAGGCCACAGAGTGGCAAGATGATGAAAGATTCTGGAGGTGGCAGCAGCATGAGGAGGCCACAGAGTGGCACAATGACAGAGTCTGAAGGTGCCGGCAGCATCAGGAGGCCACAGAGTGGGACACTTGTAGTCAATTGGGTCACGTGTTACTCCTACTCCTAAGGGACAGTGGCATTATGTTTATCCATGTATTTTAATGTATTTTCTATGTGTTTTTACATGTGTTGTTTCCCCTGTTACATGCATAGCAGGCCTATTGGGGTGTAGTTAGACACTAGAGCTAGATAAAGAGCCCCTAGTATAAATTTCCAGGCCCAGACAGGGAGGGGTTAGGTCATAGTCAGGAGTCTGTGGAGACAGAAGTGGGAAGGCACCAGCCAGAGATATGCTGAGGGCCTCCTCCTGACATGCAGCTAGACAGTCCTGGTTTCTAGTTGCCACCAGGAGGTTAGTGGAGAAATACAGCCTGCCTGGAAAACCCAAATCCAGCTAGCACAGATGAAGTAACCCCAGTAGTAGGAATGTGCCTCCTAGGAGAAACCTGCAGCCACCTTCAAACCCAGCAGTGCCAGTACAACCAGCTCAGATAAGTAAGCTGATGGGCAGAGGTACTACAAAATAAGAGCAAGGGTCAATACGGGATGAAGATTAAGTACCAAGGATTAAAGCCAGCATTTAGGCATCCGGGCCTTGGGATACAGCCAGCCAGAATAGCTGTGGAGATAGTGCAGACTTGTCTGTGAAGCATTAACTGTTTACCCTCCAAGTATCTTGCAATATTATTACCTGCCAGTATTTTGAGATAAGCCTGCTTGTGGAGCATTGTTATAAAGGGACTGCATCATTATCAACTGTATGTACAAAGTTTGGACTGTTTCCAAGTAAAGCAACGTTTGGTTCACCACACCATCTGTGTACCTCAATTACTACTGCTATAAATCGGTGTGCCACCGTTACAGGCACTGGCGTCACGATCCTTAAAGGGACCTTGCCCCAGGCACTCAAAATACCTGCAACATCCAGGGCACCTCGTCCACCATCAGGCCTGGTCCCTACATACAGAGTGTGCCCCAGAGGAACTTTGTGCCAGCCTCTCCTTCACTGCCGCATGCCTGCCCAGGGTTCTCCTACAAACAGTGAGTAACCCTCGATTGCCCATAACCGTGACCTCACTTCGCAATACCCTGCAGGTCTGGCGTGCTGCACACTGACAGAGTCTGGAGTTGGCAGCAGTATGAGGAGGCCACTGAGTGGCACAATGACCAAGTCTGGAGTTGGCAGCAGTATGAGGAGGTTACCGAGTGGCACAATGACAGAGTCTGGAGTTGGCAGCAGCATGAGGAGACCACAGAGTGGCCCAATGACAGAGTCTGGAAGTGGCAGCAGCAGTATGAGGAGGCCACCGAGTGGCACAATGACCCAGTCTGGAGTTGGCGACAGCATGAGGAGGCCACAGAGTGGCACAATGACAGAGTGTGGAGGTGGCGGCGGCAGCAGCATCAGGAGGAGACCACCGAGTGGCACAATGACACAGTCCGGTGTGAGCGGCAGCATGAGGAGGCCACAGAGTGGCAAAATGACAGAGGCTGGCGGTGGCGACAGCAGCATCAGGAGGATACCACAGAGTGGCAAGGTGACCAAGTGTGAAGATGGCAGTTGCAGCAGCATCAGGATACCAAAGAGTGGCAAGGTGACATAGTATAGAGATGGCAGTAGCAGCAGCAGCAGCAGAATACCACAGAGTAGCAAGGTGAGATAGTGTGGAGATGGCAGCAGCAGCATCAGGATACCACACAGTGGCAAGGTGACATAGTGTGGAAATGGCAGTAGCATCAGCAGCAGCAGCAGGACACCACAAAGTGGCAACGTGACAGTGTGGAGATGGCAGCATCAGGAGGATACCACAGAGTGGCAAGGTGACCAAGTGTGGAGATGGCAGTAGCAGCAGCAGCATCAGGATACCACAGAGTGGCAAGGTGACATAGTGTGGAGATGGCAGCAGCATCAGGAGGATACCACAGAGTGGCAAGGTGACCAAGTGTGGAAATGGCAGTAGCAGCAGCAGCAGCATCAGGATGATACCACAGAGTGGCAAGGTGACATAGGGTGGAGATGGCAGTAGCAGCAGCAGCATCAGGATACCACAGAGTGGCAAGGTGACATAGTGTGGAGATGGCAGTAGCAGCAGCATCAGGATACCACATATGGTGACGCTGCATATGTTGACACAGGGCTGTGGTGCCAACATTGGCACCATGGCCACACTTTACCTTCTGCCCACATATTCTACATATGGCCATGTTAACCTCCTCCGGCGGCTTAACAAAAAACTGCCACACCACAGAGTAGGTGATTTCCCCCCTAACAGTTTGCACTGACTGACTGCTACTGCTGCTGCTTCCGTGAACTTCCCAGGCATGTAGGCTGCTGCGAAGCAGGTGGTCTACCCCGGGCACGTTTGGCTCGGGACCTCCCACTGCTGCCACCCTCCTGACTCCCAGCCATGTTTTCAACACAAATAACCGCCGACATGAACTGAGAATATATTTTTCTTTTTGTACTGAAATAGGCCACTAAATGCGTTCAACACATATAACCGCTGACGTAAATTGAGAATATATTTTTCTTTTTGTACTGAAATAGGCCACTAAACGCTTTCAAGACATAAAGCCGCCGACGTGAACTGAGAATATATTTTTCTTTTTGTACTGAAATAGGCCACTAAACGCTTTCAATACATATAACCGCCAAAGTGTAATTAAAATATTTTTTCTTTCTGTACTGAAATAGGCCACTAAACGCTTTTGCCACAAATAACTGCAAGAGTGAAGTGCGTATAACTTTTTTTTTTTGTACTGAAATACAAAATAACACATATAACCGCCGCACTGACTGACTGCTACCGCCGTTGCTTCCGTGAACCCCTGCACCACTACTTCCCAGGCAGGAAGGCTGCTGGGAAGCAGGTGGTCTACCCCTGGCACGTTTGGCTCCCGACCTCCCACTGCTGCCACCCTGCTGACTCCCAGCCATGCTTTCAACACATATAACCGCCAACGTGAACTGAGAATATATTTTTCTTTTTGTACTGAAATAGGCCACTAAATGCGTTCAACACATATAACCGCTGACGTAAATTGAGAATATATTTTTCTTTTTGTACTGAAATAGGCCACTAAACGCTTTCAAGACATAAAGCCGCCGACGTGAACTGAGAATATATTTTTCTTTTTGTACTGAAATAGGCCACTAAACGCTTTCAATACATATAACCGCCAAAGTGTAATTAAAATATTTTTTCTTTCTGTACTGAAATAGGCCACTAAACGCTTTCGCCACAAATAACTGCAAGAGTGAAGTGCGTATATTTTTTCCTTTTTGTAATGAAATAGGATTCTGAACGCTTTCACCACATATAACTGCAGAAGTGAAATGCGTATATATTTTTCTTTTTCCACTTATATAAGCCACTAAAGGCTTTTCAATATAGCACTTGCACCCCTAGAACAAGAACAAATTGCTGGAATGCCAGAGCTGTATAATTGCTATTTGGATCCACAAATAATGTTTCCCTGCATTTGCAAATCTAATTTTTTTTTCACAATGAGGTTTTTCTAGCACTGTCTCTAGCGACTTCAGACGTCTCTCGCTGCACTAAGATGCTGTGAAATAATTCCTCCCTATCCTTTCCATGCACTTGTAAATCGCTTTTCTGGCACTGTCCCTAGCGCCTTCTGATATCTCTCCCTGCACTAGGATGCTGTGAAATGATTTCTCCCTATCCTTTCCCTGCACTTATAAATTGTTTTTTCATTTTTTTTTCTCACAATTAGGTTTTTCCTATTGCTGTCCCTAGCGCCTTCTCACATCTGTCCGTGCAGTCAGAACACTGGAAAATGTCTGATTTTAAGATGGCCACCGTATTTATAGGGCTGTGACATCACAGGGCTGTCTGGCTGCTGATTGGCTGCATGCATGGCATTATAGGTCAGCCCACCTTCCCAGAGTTTCTTGCCCCATGTCCTCACACGTGTAGCCGCCATCATTGTAGCTGCCATTTTAGGAAAAATTTTGATTCTTTACCACGAAGAGCGAGGAAATTCGCATTAGTTGCAAATCGAATTTTTCCTGAAATTCGGATCAAATTGCACTTCGTCAGATTTGATTAGCTCATCTCTAGTAATAACTAATTATTTTATTTATTTATTTAAGCCATTTTGGTAATGTTATTTATTTTTTTTTTTTATATTTTTAGGACCTTAGAAGGTTTGGAAGCACTTTGACATTTTCAGTTCTGAAGTCACTTTGAGGAACTGACATAATAGAAACCACCCATAAATTATCCCATTTTAGAAACTACACCCCTCAAACTATTCAAAACTGATTTTAGAAATGTGGTTTATTCCACAGGAATTAAAGCAAAATGGAGGTGAAATTTCTAAATTTCACTTTTCTATTTTAATCTATTTTTTTCCTGTAACAAATCATGGGTTAACAAAACAAACCTCAATATTTATTACCCTGATTCTGCAGTTTACACAAACACCCCACATATAATCGCTATATTGTTTTGTTTTTATAAGTGCCAATATAGTGAGCACTTTGACCCACCAAGCATTTCATAGAATTTACACTTGGCTGTGAAAATCAAAAATTACATTTTTGACTAGGCTAAGAGAAAGTGTAAGTGCCCATGCCTGTACACAATTTTCCATTCCCATTCCCCTATTGCCAGTTTTGATCCTTGTTCCTCTCATCGCAAGTGCTATTGTGTTCCTTTGGATACATCAGACCCATTGTTGTGTTTTCTGTGTTCAAATAAATATCGAATAGTAATAGGTACATTTTACCACTGTATACAGTGAATTACCATTACTATTTTTCATTTTACCTTGATTTTTGTTCCATTGAGTGTCAGTCTGTTTTGTAGAACATTGAGTAGTTCCTTTAATTACATTCTGTAATGAAAGACAATTGTTAAAAATATATATATATTTCTGCCTATGTAGAAGAGAAAGTATGATATAGCCTAATAGAATGTTACATGGGTTATCCTGGAAAAGATATTGAGGACTTATCCTCAAGATAGGTCATTATCACATTGGCAGGGGTCCAAGTCCAGGCACCCTTGCCAATCAGCTGTTTCAGGAAGCTGCAGCATTCACTAGAGCTCCAGTGAGCATTGTGACCTCCTGGCAGCTTACCAAACACATCGCGGTACATTGTGCAGCTGTGCTTGGTATTACAGCTCCACCCCATTGATTTGAATGGGTCTGAGCAGCAACTAGACCACATAACTGATATACAATGACGTCACTGGCGCTCATGGAGCCCCCAGCAGCTGATCGGCTGGGGTCCCACAGTTGGACCCCCAACAGATCTGATATTGATGACCTATCCTGAGGATAAGTTATCAGTATCTTTTCCCAGATAACCTCTTTAATTATCGTGCATTGTATTGGATGTATGCTAGAAATTTCACAATGATATATGACACTTAAGGTGCCCATAGACCTTCAAGAGTTGTCAACCAAACCCTCTCCCAACTCCCCCATACACATACATCCTCATTTTGACTGAGTGTATATGCGTTATATGCGTTCCGCCACCTTTTGACATCACAGCCTGTCATGCTCCAGCATGGCAGGCTGCGATGTATCAGTGGGGAGGGACTGGGAGGAGGAGCTGGGGGCCGGTGCGTTCACTGTGCTCCGGCCCCGCCGCTCCAGTACAGTTATAAAATGTGTAATTCAATTAATAATGATTCATGCTGCCCCCTCTGTAGTATACCATTCAATATATTGTACTCACAGGGATTCTGTTATCGTAATGCAGGCCGGCCGGGCAGACGAGCGGCAGCGTCACTGACTGACGTCACGTGCCTGCACCGCCCCCTTCATTCATAAAGTAGGCGGCGCAGGCACGTGACGTCAGTCAGTGACGCTGCCGCTCGTCTGCCCGGCCGGCCTGCATTACGATAACAGTAGCCCTGTGAGTACAATATATTGAATGTTATACTACAGAGGGGGCAGCATGAATCATTATTAATTTAATTACACATTTTATAACTGTACTGGAGCGGCAATGGGGGGTCTGTTGATGACACTGTTAAAGGGTGGGGAAGGGGGTCTGTGGATGACACTGTTATGGGGTGGGGGGTCTGTGGATGGCACTGTTATGGGGTGGGGGGGTCTTGTGATGGCACTGTTATGGGGTGGGGGGGTCTGTGGATGGCACTGTTATGGGGTGGGGGGTCTGTGGATGGCACTGTTATGGGGTGGGGGGTCTGTGGATGGCACTGTTATGGGGTGGGGGGGTCTGTGGATGGCACTGTTATGGGGGGTCTGTGGATGACACTGTTATGGGGTGGGGGGGTCTGTGGATGGCACTGTTATGGGGTGGGGGGGTCTGTGGATGGCACTGTTATAGGATGGGGAGGGGTCTGTGGATGGCACTGTTATGGGGTAGGGGGGTCTGTGGATGGCACTGTTATAGGATGGGGGGGTCTGTGGATGGCACTGTTATAGGATGGGGGATCTGTGGATGCCATCCACAGATCCCCCATAACAGTGCCATCCACAGATCCTCCACCCCATAACAGTGCCATCCACAGATCCTCCACCCCATAACAGTACCATCCCCAGATCCTCCACCCCATAACAGTGCCATCCCCAGATCCCCCATTAACAGTGCCATCCCCATCTGGGGGGTTTCTTTGCTGGGCTGGACTTTTAAAGCCCCCCCAAATTTTACTTGCATCACTGTTCTCTAAAGGAGCTGTTTTAGGGGGCGGTCCTAGGGGTGGGTAGGGGCATGGCCAGGGGAGGGGGGGGGGGGGGTGAGTTCCACCACCTTTTCTCTGAGAAAAAAAGCCCTGGTTGTAAGTCAGGAGAATCAGTTGACCTGATCCTTTTCTCCCCCGACATCATCTCTCAATGGAGAGTTGGGAGTTTTCCATACACATTTTCATTGTCGGCTGAACCTGCCATTCCGAATGGGTTCAGCCGACAATACATTAATGTGTATGGGAGCATTTATAGAGGTTATCTACTTAAAATAAGCACTGCATTTGCAGTATCTGCTGGGATAGCTTTTAGGCTGAGTTCACCGCCGGATGTATGCTGACTTTCGGCCAGACAAATTTTTTTTGCATGTAGTACTTTTTGTCTGGCTGAAAGCCGTTATGCACACCTATTACAGTGGCCTCATTACAGTGCCGGAGTTCACATGCAGGTGTGAACCCGGCCTTAGTGTATATGTATCTATAGGCTCCCACTTACCTGACAGAGGCTAAATTAATGTCCTTTTAGGTATTCATGGTAGTATAGTTTAAAAAAAAACATTATTTTTTTTCTGTATGAAATAATCCAGCAGACTTCGTTATTCCATCCAGAATCATCCATAAATAAACATGCACTGTGCATTATACTTTTTTTTTTATGTGCAGTGGATGTCATTGTATGCGTATGGAGGGTAGCTGCACTTGCACAGTGCACGCTTGTACACTTTGGAGACCCATTCTAGAGATAAAAATAGAGATAGGTCCCACCTCTGGGACCTGCACCAATCTGAAGTTGGTGGCATATTCTAACAATATATACCACCAATGTGTGAGATGGGAAAACCCCTTTAAGGCCTCACTGCACGTGGCAATAACAATTTTTTCGACTGATCATAATAATTATTGCCCACTCTAAAAGCATGAAAGGTCAACAATAAAGAGTAAAGAAAAAACTACCAATGACTAAAAGAGGTTGTGTCCACATAAAATCATCACCGTCATTAGCAGTATCAGTAAAATAAATGTTGGTCTTATAACATTTACACATGCAGCTCTACACTACAGTGATATTATATCATGCAAGTAGGGCATTTAAGTGCAAGCATGCAACTGTGATTTCCTCATCTCAAACAATTTATTGAAACAAAAATCAACAACCGTGGTGGGTATAACCCCACAAAAAATGTCAATGTCTCATTAACTTGTCATGTGGCCTTGAGCATCCATCACAGCTTGACAACGATGTCCCATACTGTTCACATGTCGACTTATTGTCTGCTGAGGCATGGCATCCCACTTTTCCTCAAGGGGGCCCTCAGGTCATTGAGGTTCTGAGGTATAGAGTTACGAGCCTCCACATGGCGACTCAGCTGATCTCATAGGTTTTCAATGGGATTCAGGTCTGGAGAAAGTGCAGGCCACTCCATTTGAAGTACCCTAGTCTCCAGCAGCCGTTCCCTAATGATGCGACCTCGATGAGCTGGCGCATTGTCATCCATGAAGATGAAATTAAGTCTGTGTTGTTGCACAATGACTGGATTAATGATTTTATTCAAGTACTATGGGCTTGTCACTGTACCAGTCACAAAGTGTAGGGCAGTTCTGTATTAACTAGACACACTTGCCCACACTGTAACCCCACTACTACCACCAGCATAGGCTCGTCTGGTGACAACAGTGGCTGATGCATAGCACTCTCCTATATCGTTGGTGGCCATTATTTCTGCCCAGTGTGAATCGAGTTTCCTCAGTGAACAGCACTGAGGGCCACTGCAAGACGATGACACGTGTGCCTGGTGTTGTGGTCAGGTACCATTGCATGTCATCTAGCACGCAGACCACGCTGACGTAAATGGATTTGAATGGTCTGACATAACACTTGGGTGGTTCTCACTTCCCTTAAATGTGCCTGGAGTTGTTTGGAATTTATCATCCAGTTCCGCTGGGAATTTTTCACAATGAAGTGGTCATCAGTGTGGGATGTGGCCAAACGACGTCCACTTCTATGCCAGTATAGAAGGTATCTTTTCCAGTCTCTCTGTATCTCTGTTGCAACCTGCTGATGACTCTCTGTGACACTCTAAGCTCAGTGGGCACTTCCGTCTGAGGACATCCTGCTTGAAGCCTCACAATGGCGAGGTATTGTTGATCAATTGTTAGGTGTCGTCTTGGTCTCATGATGTCAAAATGTGAACAGCATGATGAGGAGGACTGTTTAAATACTAACTCTAATTGAACCAGGAGTGACTTAAATATAGCATCACACATTACACTGATAAGTGCAATTCTCTTGTGTGGGTATCTTTTATTTAGGTCTATCAAGAGAACAAAAGAGCTGTCATATCATCACCTTAATTCTATGAATCTCCAATTATACTAACAGATGACATCTTTCCCTCACAGCAGTTAATTGACAATGGCTTCCTTATCTATATGAGACTGCTATAGAATGACAATATTTTGTGTTTAATTTTCAATTGCAAAGCATTTCGAAAATGAAAAAGAAAAACATTTTTGGAAAAATTGTAGTTTTTTTTAATGAATATTGAGTATATATAAAACACCCTGTCGCTTTATGACAGCATGCATGCAAGCTACTGAGTAAACTTTGTCACAGAAACAGAGTCATTTAGGTGAAGTATACTTACTGTTTCCTGCATACTCTCAAATAAAAGAGCATAATCACCCTTTAAATTTATTAGGTCCTCATGTGTTCCCTGTTCAGAAATGTACCCATCTTTCATATATAAAATTTCATCACACTCCACAAGGTACTAGAAAAAAAAATTATGTCAGTTACATGGAAATTCTTAATAGTTTAAAAAAAAGTATTTCCAGTTTAGTTTAAGTACAGTTGTGATAGCGCACTTCATAGTAATTGTAGTACTAGCCAACCTACAGTATATATGACACAAAAATACTCACTCCCCAAAAGTAACAGTCACTAGGGGAACATGTACAGTGGCATATAAAAGTTTGGACGCCCCAGGTCAAAAAATGACTGTTACTGTGAACAGTTAAGTTGAAGGTGAAATGATCTCCATAAGGCATAAAGTTAAAAATGAAACACACTTTTCAACATTTTAAGTAGGGATGAGCGAATCGACCTCGGATGCTTCATCCGAAGTCGATTCACATAAAACCTTGATTGTAATACTCCCGCTCCATACAGTATTAGAATGTATTGGCTCCGATGAGCTGAAGTTATTACTTTGCGAACTCTTGCAAGACTTTGTGTAATAACTTTGTGAATTAATTATTACCGTAAAAAACCTTGATACCGAACTCGGGTTCGATTCCATCTCAAAATCTACAACAGATTACCTCAAAAGGTGCAAGCTGAAGGCTTTACAATGGCTCTCACAGTCTACTTAACTGGGCATAGTTCAAAATCTGTGGACAGACTTCAAAAGGAAGAATGGATGAAAGTCCCTCAAACAAGAATTCAAAAGACTCTTGGCTGGCTACAAAAAGTGACAAGCTAAGATACTTGCCAAGGGGGTGCTACTAGGTACTAACCTTGCAGGGTGCCCAAAGTTTTGCTTCTGTGCCTTTTCCTTTTTTGTTATTTTGAAAATGTAAAAGATGAAAATAAAAAAATATTTTTTTCTTAAAATATAATTTGTCATTTTTAACTTTATGCCATTTGGAGATCATTTCATCTTTAACTTGTTTAACTGTTCACACAGTAACAGTCACTTCTAAACTGGTGGATGTTTGTACCTATTCTGATATCAATATTTTATAGGGTACACATTTTAGGAAATATACTGTTTAAAGGGAGTCTTTCACCTAAAATGACCATTATACACCACAAACATCATGATATCCATTACATTCCCCATATTATAATCTTACCTTTCATATTGCCGTCCATCGCCTATTTTCTTTTAAAAACTCTTTTATTCAATATGCTAAATAGGTTCTGAAGGTGCCCAGGGGCGGCGTTTATGCGGCCGGTGCCCATGCCCCACGTCGCTGTTCAAATCGAACCCCTCCCCTTTCATCCCTCTGGCCCGTCCTAGGTTCTTCAGATTCCATCCTCCCGTCATTGACAAATCCGGCGCCTGCGCCGTTCAACATAATCCTCGCGTCTGCGCACTCCATTACCCACTAGGGCAGAGGGAGCAGAGCGTTTAATGCGCATGCACTGGCCCGTACATCCCAATCTTGCGGCAGTTTACTTCCGCCGGCTAGATCGGGAGGTACAGGCCGGCGCATGCGCATTAAACGCTCTGCTCCCTCTGCCCTAGTGGGTAATAGAGTGCACAGGCGCGAGGATTATGTTGAACGGCGCAGGCGCCGGATTTGTCAATGACGGGAGGATGGAATCTGAAGAACCTAGAGCGGCCCAGAGGGGTGAAAGGGGAGGGGTTAGATTTGAACAGCGACGTGGGGCATGGGCACCGGCCGCATAAACGCCGCCCCTGGGCACCTTCAGAACCTATTTAGCATATTGAATAAAAGAGTTTTTAATAGAAAATAGGCGATGGACGGCAATATGAAAGGTAAGATTATAATATGGGGAATGTAATGGATATCATGATGTTTGTGGTGTATAATGGTCATTTTAGGTGAAAGACTCCCTTTAAGGCCTTGTCCAAAGGGCATTTCAATTTGTTTATTATAACAAATCATGTAATTGTTTGCATTTTCTTGATGATAGCCGTAATCGGATTGGTTACTAGGGACAACAATACTGGTTTTGGCCACTCTACTTTTCCTGGAATGGGTTTCCCATCAGAAACATATCTGACACATCAATTAGTCTAAATTTACAATATGTATAAAGGGCACCTGTCAGTAGATTTGTACCTATGACACTGGCTGACTTGTTACATGTGCACTTGGCAGCTGAAGGCATCTGTGTTGGTCGCATGTTCATATGTGCCCGCATTGCTGAGAATGATATATGATATATGCAAATTAGCCTCTAGCAGCAATGGGGGCGTTGCCATTACTCAGCTCCCTCTGCATCAATGTGTGTATTTCCACATAGGACATGGACCTGGTGATTACTGGGGACAATTGTCTCCAATAGTCTCCATGGTCTGTTATCTGTAGATATGGACCAAAGTAGTGTATTCCCTGAGTTTCTCAGCATGGACCTTTGATGTTTCTGTCCTGACATTGTTAAAGGAAACTTTTCATGTTAAAAAAAATGTCACGTTGAAAATATACTCCGCTCATCAGGCAACACATACCTCAGGATAAGCTGTGTAGACATATCGTTTTGTATGAAAAGATTCTGTATAATTTGTTGTTTCTTGATCTAAAACTTTGCAGTTTTAGGCTTAGGAGTCCAATGGGTCATTGACAACCTTCCCTATATCAGTATGCATACAGAAATAGCTGTCAATGACTGATTAGGACCGCCCAGTAGACTCCAAGGCGGAAAACTGAAGTTTTATAAGGTTATACAAAAATCTTTCACACTAAACTATAAATCAATTTACACAGCTCCTCCTGTTCTATAACATGCTGTCTGCTGATCAGATACCATGTTCAATGTGACAGGGTCTTACCTAAACTGATACACTGTAAAAAACTGCAGCTGCATGAACTTAAGTCTGACAATAACATTTTTGAGTTTTCCTCCTGGGTGGGCCCCTTCTGAGTTCAGGCCCCATAGCAGCTGCTTCCCCTGCTTCCACTATAGCTATGCCCCTAGTTAGGATCTCTGATCATAAACAAAAATATTTACTTAGGCTACTTTCACACCTGCGTTCGATCGGATCCGTTCTGAACGTATCCGCTCATATTAATGCAGACGGTGGCTCCGTTCAGAACGGATCCGTCTGCATTAGAACTTAGAAAAATTTTCTAAGTCTGAAAGTAGCCTGAGCGGATCCGTTCCGACTTTACATTGAAAGTCAATGGGGGACGGATCCGCTTGAAGATTGAGCCATATGGTGTCATCTTCAAGCGGATCCGTCCCCATTGACTTCCATTATAAGTCTGGACGGATCCGCTCGCCTCCGCACGGCCAGGCGGACACCCGAACGCTGCTTGCAGCGTTCAGGTGTCCGCTCACTGAGCGGAGCGGAGGCTGAGCGCTGGCAGGCGGATGCATTCTCAGTGGATCCGCCTCCACTGAGAATGCATTAGGGCCAGACGGCTGCGTTCAGGGCCGCTCGTGAGCTCCTTCAAACGGAGCTCACGAGCGGACACCTGAACGCAGGTGTGAAAGGAGCCTAACAGAGATTTTGAAGTGTCGGATATATTAGAGTAATTTAAAAGCATAATGTAATATAAACTAGCAAAAGGAAGGAAAAATTATAAAAACCAGCCACAAAGAAGGCGCCCAACCACTGTATGTCACTGAGAGCAATCCTCAAAGTGGAACTTAAAAATAGAAATAGAAACTTGCGTGTGGTTATAATTATAAAGTAAAAAGATGTGTCATCTAGAGTAGAGAGAGATGATCCACTGCAATAAAATGATCAAATGCAATAAAATAAATACATATATTACTTTTATAAAACAAAATTGTGAACAGATAACTCACTTCACCGGGGAGGTGGTTTGTGGAATAAGCTCAAGACACCCACAAACTTGACCTCCCTCGCCTGGATCGCTTGAAATGGCAGTCCTGTAGACAGTACTTCTGGTAATTTCCTTTATTAGTATCACAGGTGGGCTTAATGCGTTTTGGGGGTGTTACCTCATTCCCCCTTCTTCAGGAGCAATCACAATTTGTATTAAAAAATTATAAAGTTATTTGCATACACATTATGGTTTGTCTTTATATAGAATCAGAGCATGTATTCCCGCCTAAATGATCCCTGAAGCAGCCAGACACGTCACTTTCAGTTGTGGACTTTGCAATGGAACACATGTGGAATTGTACTATATCTAACATATAGCGGTGATGTCTTCATGGAATAATATATATAAATGTATATTTGGGCCTGGGAGAGGGCTAAAAATGATGGAGAAGAGGTTAAATGTTTTTCCACAGAAGCGGGCGAGAAAGACCAATGATTGGGGACTATAATTTAGACTTGAATACAGTTACATGGAAGCTATTTTCCTAGATATCCATCTTATCTCAACATCCGATAAAATCACTACCAAAACTCATTTAAAAAAAGTATTTGCCAATAGTTATTTAAACTGTACTAGTTGTCACCATCTGAAGTAGAAAAGTCAGATTACCAAAACAATCAAATTAGGGCCTGGGAAAGACGATCAAACCTCAGGGCAACGTCCAACTCATTGAATTCGGGTTCCACTCAGAGATCATAGATAAGAAAGAAAATAAATTTCTTACGATACTCCATCCATCTATATCTCGATTTTATTTCCTGCCAAAGATTCACAAATCCATTGAAAAACCCCCAGGGAGACCTATAATATCTGGTATTGGCTCCCTCACATCCAACCTTTCAGCTTATGTAGATAATTTTCTTCAAAAATACGTTGTACAACTCCCCTCATATTTGACAGATATTACCCATATCATCAACATATTAGATTCTTTCTAATGGAGGAAAGGATTCATCTGGGTCACCTTAGATGTTTCCTCCCTCTATAGTAACATCAAACATGATTTAGGACTTCTAGCAGTTAAAAGATTTCTCAGAGAATAAAAAAATGAAAAATAAAACCCTCTCCATTTCCTCCTGGGTTGGTGGGAGGACAAGGTGGTCTTTTCCGATATGCAAGCATGGTGGAGTGACAAGATTGTCTTTTGGACACGCTATATAGATGAAGTCTTCGTGATATGGAACGGTGACCCTGACGAGTTTGAATTATTTGTAAGAGAGCTTAATACGAATGAGTTAGGTTTATCATTCACCTTTGAGCTCCATCCAGATACTCTGACATTCTTGGATGTCAGAGTCACCAAAGAGGGAGACAGACTGGTCACAACAACCTTTAGAAAGGCCACCGCGACTAACAACCTTCTTCATTAGGACAGTCATCACCCAATGAATTTGAAAAGAGGGATACCCGGGGCCAATATTTAAGGATGAGGAGAAACTGTTCAGATGCATAAGGTTTTTACCATGAGTTTAGGAAACTTCAGAACTGGTTTAGGATGAGAGGTTATCCCCAACAAGTCCTAAGAAAGCCCTTTCAACATGCGGAAACACGGGAACGTAACACCCTTCTAGTCCCCAAGGGGTCTGATGCTAAAGGGGGTGACATTATCAGGATTATTTCTACCTATGATGTTGAGAATCAGAAGTTAAGAGCAATTATCAACAAATATTGGCCAATCCTTCTAATGGACCCGGACGTGGCTGATGTGCTCCTACCTCACCCGAGTATCACCTTTAGATGGGGTAGATCTCTATGGGACCAGCTGGTCCATAGTCACTTTTCACGCCTGGTTCCTGCAGGGACATGGCTAGATAGAAAACCACTCGGTACCTTTCGTTGTGGTACATGCTCTGCCTGCCGCTTTGTGAATAATACAAAAAACAACACTTGCTCAGTTACAAATAAAAGGTATGATGTAAGGGACTTTATGAACTGCGGGAGCAAGGGGGTTGTGTACCTCTGTCAGTGCACTTGCCCCCCTGGACTATGTGGGGAAGACATTCAGGGTATTCCGCCGACGTGTTCTAGAACATATAAATGACATCAAGAAAAAGAAAAACACCCCGGTAGCTAACCATATCTGGGAGTGTCATGGTGGGGATTTGAAATCACTGACATTCTCAGGACTGGAATTGGTGAGACCTTCTCCCAGAAAGGGTGACTGGGATTGTAGAATCCTCCAAAAAGAAACAGAATGGATAAATAGATTCCAATCCCAGTCACCCAGGGGACTTAATGAGAGACTTACATTCTCTTGTTTTATCTGAGTCCCCCGGTGTATCTCATATCCATGGCCAGTCTCCTTTCTGAGCGTATAGTGCTTCACCTCCCAATGGAGATGGAAATATTTATTGACATAGGAAGTGTAATGTGATTATCTGATAAAACTTCATGCATCTGAGTGTGTTTTAAAATATTTGGCAATATCTTTTATAGTAGTAATGGCTGTGTGTCACTGGAGTACTCACTATGTGTTCACTACATTGGAAGTTGACGATTTTCCCTCTTTGGCTGTATGTCATCAATATAGTATGAATACACAGCAAAATCTGTGATATCTTACCACGTCTAGTATGCTGTAATATCACACATGTGTACTAGTTTTATGCCATGTGATCTGATGCCGTGTTTATAGTCAGTTCTATCTGCCACATTGTCCCCTGTGGATATGTCTTGGGTGCTGACATTATTGTTTTTTATGCTGCCCCTGTTTATGTAATCTTGGGATATATATGGGTTTATTCTATCTTTTCCACCATTCACAGCATTCCCTGTTCTCAATAACCTTGCGTTCCACACTTGATATTGGTGAAATGCACGGCCATCTTTGATGCGAACACATTAATACATCATGTGATCACAATACGTCCGCACTTCCTGTATGCCTATGCAGCGAGATATCGCGGGATCTCACCATGTATTATGTGATCCCGCGCTTCGCTCATGTAATAGGCCACTCAGTTTACCGCATATCTGTTGGCGCTCCACAGGTATATGACGTGGCGCACATCTGTATATCACTCTACCTTCCCATTAATTAAATAGGAGTCCTAGGGGCGAGAACGTAGGGAGGAGCCTGAGGGATAACTTACCCAATGGCTATACGTACCCAGGTCATCTGACCGGGATGAGCAGTCTGGAAGCCTGGATCCACCTATGGGGCTTTAACCCACCCAAGGTCTTACATTTAAAAGTGAGTACTTCCTTAGATCTAATGGAGCTGCATCTTTTGCCCCCTGGAGCCCTCCAACTGTGCACCCTGGTATGTGTGAGGATGACATTTACTTTCATCTTTGTCATATAAGTTAATCGCTCTGAATTAGTGGCCTTTATCTTTCGGTCATTTTTGAATCTGTTGAATATTATACTGTGTATCTTTCTTAGGGACCTCTCATCACAGACCACTGCATACTTGGGGTGCTTCGTTTTTTGTTGCTTATCTTACAGTACAGACCAAAAGTTTGGACACACCTTCTCATTCAAAGAGTTTTCTTTATTTTCATGACTATGAATATTGTAGATTCATACTGAAGGCATCAAAACTGAATTAACACATGTGGAATTATATACATAACAAAAAAGTGTGAAGCAACTGAAAATATGTTATATTCTAGGTTCTTCAAAGTAGCCACCTTTTGCTTTGATTACTGCTTTGCACACTCGTGGCATTCTCTTGATGAGCTTCTAGAGGTAGTCACCTGAAATGGTTTTCACTTCACAGGTGTGCCCTGTCAGGTTTAATAAGTGGGATTTCTTGCCTTATAAATGGGGTTGGGACCATCAGTTGCGTTGTGGAGAAGTCAGGTGGATACACAGCTGATAGTCCTACTGAATAGACTGTTAGAATTTGTATTATGGCAAGAAAAAAGCAGCTAAATAAAGAAAAACAAGGGGCCATCATTACTTTAAGAAATGAAGGTCAGTCAGTGTGAAAAATTGGGAAAACTTTGAAAGTGTCCCCAAGTGCAGTCACAAAAACCATCAAGCGCTACAAAGAAACTGGCTCACATGCGGACCGCCCCAGGAAAGAAAGACCAACAGTCACCTCTGCTGCGGAGGATAAGTTCATCCGAGTCACCAGCCTCAGAAATCGCAGGTTAACAGCAGCTCAGATTAGAGACCAGGTCAATGCCACACAGAGTTCTAGCAGCGGACACATCTCTAGAACAACTGTTAAGAGTAGACTGTGTGAATCAGGCCTTCATGGTAGAATATCTGCTAGGAAACCACTGCTAAGGACAGGCAACAAGCAGAAGAGACGTGTTTGGGCTAAAGAACACAAGGAATGGACATTAGACCAGTGGAAATCTGTGCTTTGGTCTGATGAGTCCAAATTTGAGATCTTTGGTTCCAACCACCGTGTCTTTGTGCGACGCAGAAAAGGTGAACGGATGGACTCTACATGCCTGGTTCCCACCGTGAAGCATGGAGGAGGAGGTGTGATGGTGTGGGGGTGCTTTGCTGGTGACACTGTTTGGGATTTATTCAAAATTGAAGGCATACTGAACCAGCATGGCTACCACAGCATCTTGCAGCGACATGCTATTCCATCCGGTTTGCGTTTAGTTGGACCATCATTTATTTTTCAACAGGACAATGACCCCAAACACACCTCCAGGCTGTGTAAGGGCTATTTGACCATGAAGGAGAGTGATGGGGTGCTGCGCCAGATGACCTGGCCTCCACAGTCACCGGACCTGAACCCAATCGAGATTGTTTGGGGTGAGCTGGACCGCAGAGTGAAGGCAAAAGGGCCAACAAGTGCTAAGCATCTCTGGGAACTCCTTCAAGACTGTTGGAAGACCATTTCAGTTGACTACCTCTTGAAGCTCATCAAGAGAATGCCAAGAGTGTGCAAAGCAGTAATCAAAGCAAAAGGTGGCTACTTTGAAGAACCTAGAATATGACATATTTTCAGTTGTTTCACACTTTTTTGTTTTGTATATAATTCCACATGTGTTAATTCATAGTTTTGATGCCTTCAGTGTGAATCTACAATTTTCATAGTCATGAAAATAAAGAAAACTCTTTGAATGAGAAGGTGTGTCCAAACATTTGGTCTGTACTGTATGTATTTTCATCTATTCTTGTCGGTTACTTAGTTATTCCAGTATTAGACTGACACCATCTGTCCCCAGATGAACCTTGTTTATTACAAGGGGAAACGCGTGGGAACTTGGGACTTTGTATATTGTATCAGATAACGGATTGTGTATTGTGTATTTTGTATCAGATAAGTGATAGGGCTGCATAAGGACAGGCTAGCCGAGGCACGTGGACAGAGTACTCCTACCATCAAGGTGTATCTCTGGGCTGAGCAGATCTTTTTAGGGTAAGCATAGGGATCGACATTGGTGTTTTTTACGTGTTGTCCCATCTGCACTAACCGTCTTCTCTAGTTGCTAACCTTTCTTATGTGATAGCTTTCTGATTCACTTGCTGTACTACGGATTTATTGGTCCTGGCGGGACCTGTCTTATTGGATGTATTTTATGGTATATGTATTAAAAGTTACGTTTTAGGAAGTTGCCTTCAGTGATATTTCTATTGTTACAGCAACTGTCTGTGAGAGATTATTTTCAGTGATCTTGTTGATTTTCTCAGAGCAGACCCCGTCATACCCGAGCTCCAAAAAGAATTCATCTTGAGAGCTATTGAGTTTATATTACACCATAACTATTTCAAAAAAGTTTTCTACATTCAAGAGAAGGGAAGCGCAATGGGAACTAAGTTCGCCCCCTCATATGTGAACCTCTTGGTGCTTTTTGAGGACAAATTTGGTCTACTCTCCCACCCACATATTAGGTTCTTTCATCGGTATAACAATGATATTATCTTTATTTGGGAAGGAAGTATAGGGAAACTTCTATTGTTTAATGAAAGACTGAACACCAATGATTGGGGACTATCATTTAGCCTCGAATACAGTTACATGGAAGCTATCTTCCTAGATATCCATCTTATCTCAACATCTGATAAAATCACTACCAAAACTCATTTTTTTAAAAATAGATGCCAATAGTTATTTGGACTATACTAGTTGTCACCATCTGAAGTGGAAAAAGAACATTCCCTTCAGTCAAATGAAAAAAATCTGAAGGAATTGCTTGGACGATCGCATTTTGAAACAACAACTTCAGACTCTCCATTATCGTTTAAAAGAGAAAGGCTATCCTAAAACATGTATAAAAGAGTCCACTAAGCGAATCCTAAAATAATATCAAAAAGAAGCCTTGAAACCCAAACATACAGGGGAAAAAAAAACACAACATGAAACCCTCAAAAACTCCGAATTGAATCTTTAAACCAGGTACAACTCAAGACATATGGCTATTAGACAAATATTCATCAAACACTGAGGGGTGCTCAAAAAATATCCCATCTTAAAAAACTAATTACCTCGCCTCCCAGTTATTACCTATCAAAGAGCAAAAACTCTGAAAAATATCATTGCACCATCTTGCCCCAATATACAGAAAGACAACAAATTTCCACACACCTCTTTAACAACAGGTAACCCCACTAAAAAGGAGCATTCAGATGCAATATCAGGAGATGCAAATGCTGTAATATCATTACTCATAATAAAAAAGAAATCAATATTTCTCTTTCCAATGAAACATTTATTCTAAAACACGACATGAACTGTGGGACAAACAATGTGATTTACCTTTTACAATGTCCATGTAACTTACAATATATAGTTAGGAGCGCCCAGACCCTCCGAGAGAGAATGAACGAACACCGTTCAAATATCAATTGAAAAGTATTAACACATAGCGTTTCCAGACACTTTTCCGTCTACCACGAGAGTGACCCCTCCCTCCTTAGAGTTACCCCTTTGGAGTGGATCCCCCAATCTTAACAATTACTGTGTAGAACGGAGATGGATATACCGTCTCAATACTTTATCTCCCTTCGGACTTAATGAATCTCTAGAATATGTGAATTATTAGCCCCAAAAGACATTTAGCTAGAATATGTAAATTACCTGTTCTAAAAGACATTTCTCTAAAAATCTCGGGTGCCAAAATAGGATATTTTTACCCAAACACCATTCAATATGGGACCCTCTGCTACAATCCAATGTGTATTTTTACCTTTATTTATATATCTTTATGTATTTATTTATTTATTTATCTACTGATGTATCTGCGTTGATTGTAGAAATTCATAATATGACTAAATGTAATGTCAAATACCGACCTTGATCCTCTTTTATAAAACTTATGATAGAGACCATAATATGCTTATCTTTGGTCCCTTTACTATCCTATTATAATACATCTTTTATTTAGGTATCTATTCTCCCATTGGATCAATTTTACCTATCTATCCATCATTTTATTGTATTATTTTATTGTATTGTCTTGATTGTCTTTTATTTCCCAATTGTCTTATTTCCCCATGTTCTTTTATAATAGGCCAATATTGTATTATACAGTATATAGGTCACACATATACATCGTATTTATTTATGATTGTCTTTTATTACCCAATTGTCCCATGTTCTTTTATAATAGGCCAATATTTTACTATATATAGGTCACACATTTACATTAACTGAGTATCAACACCTCTATCCTCGCAATATACTCCAAAAAGATACATCCCTCTTCCTGATGGGTATTTTGCACTCCCGTGCACTCCAGTCCTGCGCTCCACCGAGAACCGGAAGCGGAAGCGCACTGATGCGTTCCACAGAGGCGGGACCGGAAGTACTGTCTCTTCCGGTCTCGCCCGCTTCTGTGGAAAAACATTTAACCTCTTCTCCATAATTTGTATCCATCTCCCAGGCCCAAATATACATTTATATATATTATTCCACGAAGACATTGCTGCTATATGTTAGATATAGTATAATCTTTATGTTTTAAACTTAGAATAGAATATTCCACATGCGTTCCACCGTGGAACGCAAAGTCCGGAACCGGAAGTGACGTGTCTGGCTGCTTCAAGGATCATTTAGGCGGGAATACATGCTCGGATTATATATAAAGACAACCCATAATGTGTATGCAAAAGACTTTATTATTTTTTATACAAATTGTGATTGCTCCTGAGGAAGTGGGAATGAGGCAACACGCCCGAAATGCGTTGAGCCCACCTGTGATACTAATAAAGGGAATTACCAGAAGTACCATCTACAGGACTGCCGTTCCTCCTGACACTACAAACGATCCAGGTGAGGGAGGTCGAGATTGTAAGTGTCTTGAGCTTATTCCACAAACTACCTCCCTGGTGAAGTGAGTTATCTGTTCACAATTTTGTTTTATAAAAGTAATATATGTATTTATTTTATTGCATTTGATCATTTTATTGCAGTGGATCATCTCTCTCTACTCTAGATGATACATCTTTTTACTTTATAATTATAACCACACGCAAGTTTCTATTTCTATTTTTAATTTCCACTTTGAGGATTGCTCTCAGTGACAGTGGTTTGGCACCTTCTTTGTGGCAGATTTTAAAAAAAATTTCCTTCCTTTTGCTGTATTCTCCTATGTAGCAGTCTACTCTACATATACAGTCACTACTGGCAGCCTCCCACCCTTCATACCTTGGTGATTGCCTCTCCTCCCTTTGGCGCCCTGCGGTTATTCTAAGATCTTTTGGACTTCCATCCGAATTGCTCTTTGACTAACACTCTTTTTTTCTTGGAATTGTTTTCCTCTTTCCCCTGACGTAATGTAAACTAAACACCCGTACAATACCTGTGATTGATGTGTGACAAATATGACACTCCTGTCCTGCATTCCAGTTTTAATTGCCTTGCTGAATAACTCTGCTGCCACGTAAACATCTACAGCACTGAGCGGATCATCCAAAAGAACTAAGTTACTTGAACTGTAGAGGGCACGAGCCAAGCTGACTCGCTGTCTCTGGCCTCCACTTAGATTGACACCACGTTCCCCTATCTACAAAATAAAACAGAAATATGATCATGTCTTAAAGGGTTTGTCAACACAAATTGATCCCTAGAAATGTTACCAGTAGTTAACTTAACATTGATCAACTAGCATTTACAGCTCTGAGCCTAGTCACTGAATGGGGAAGCTGCATGTGTCTCTCTCAGAGCAGTAAATCCCAGCATTGGAAGCAATCAATCAGCAGATGTTACACTGTAAACACAGCATGATTTCTCTATGTACAGTATACAGTATGTAACTGTGGATCTCCCTCAACGTCACAGTATCACCGCACAAACTAAAAGAAACCATCAAGCTTAGATAAGAAAGACAAACTTTGTTTGACAAGTGCACATTTCCACTTCTTAAATTATTATTCTATTTTCTAATATTATTGGGAATTCATCAAGTCCTGCACACCAGAATACTGTCTTCAAAAAGTCACAAAACGGGGCTTTTGCAACTTTTGGGCTTAATTGCTCAAACGTCTTGCAAATTTTTTGATATTTACACCACTAACCACCACAGTTTTGAAAAATGGGTGGAAAATTGGCACTCCGCAAAATGCGAATGGCCGACCCCTAATAGAACTGCCCTATCCTTGTCCGTAATGTAGACAAAAATAGAACATGTTCTATAATTTTGCGGACAGCACAGAATGGACGTGTGGAGTCCTGTCCGCATCTTTTGCAGCCCCATTGAAGTAAATGGGTCTGCATCCAATCCGCGAAAAATGCAAAACTCAGACTCAAGCACAACTAACGTCAAATTTTACCCTCATGATAAATCTCCCCTCATGTTTTAATCTTGCTGCGTTTCAAAAAAACGGCTCCATGCCACCATAGCCCGACACTTATTACTTTTGTGTATATAACCACATTAAAAGAAGCTTCCACCGTTATGATAGTACTGAATACTGTGGATACTATAAAATTATACCTCTCATGTTGTGTTTATCAGAATGACATAGCGGAGGAAATAAAAAATACATTTTCAGGCTAGAAATTCATAAAGGTGTTTTCCAACCTAAAAAAATAAAATAAAAAAATAAATAAAATCGACCGAAAGCATGGAAAGTGTGTACAAATAATAAAAAAACAACACTTTTTTTTAAAAAAGTCCTGCTGTTCCACAGCTATGGCTCTGGTCCTTGCTGGACTGGTACTACGAACGTCCTGTCTGAGGTCAAGTGACAGCTGCAGCCAATCACTGACCTCAGGGATAACATGTGCATGAATGGTACATGACTGCTGAGCCTCTGCAGTTGCATCACTTTCATGTACACGTCACCCCTGATATGGGGCCAGACAACCCCTTAAAGAAATATTCTGTTTAATGAAAATTAGTGTTAAGCCCAGAAAATTGTATCTCTTACAAACTATATGCCAGTTATTTTTTTTATTTTTTTGGTTAAAAAGAGGTTTTACATATGCATTGGTCGATCATTAGGTAAACCTACCTAGTAGTGGGTTGAATAAAAAAAAAAAATCAGAATTGTACTTATCTGGACTAGTACGTGAGTAGTACTGCGCATAAAAAATGCAGATCTCCATTTTTTACTTTCCTAAAGCCCCCTGCTTCCCAGCTGTCGGCACTCAAATGTACCCTGAAATACACAGTCTGGACTGCTGTGCCATGATAATATAAAGGAGAGGACCTGTGTGCGCATGCGCAGCAGTCCTGCCAATGTATTTTAGTGCAGCTTTAAACGCTGACGGGGGAAAACGAGGGGCAGTAGGAAAATAAAACAGCAATCTGGACTCTTTATCTGCAGTACTACTGTATTACTGCAGATAATAGTCTAAGACTGTGGTGACAGATTCCCTTTCACTGTGCATAAGCCACCAAAACCAAGGTCCCTCACACCATGTGAGTTGGTTGTGCATTTTCTGGTACATTATGAATTTTGGCTCTATTTCTATATGAATATTCTACAGCCTCTTAAGTCAGTTTACCTCAGTTAATTCTCCTTCAGGCAGAGACTGAATATCAGGATATAAGCAGCATGCTTCCAAAGTGCTCTTGTACCTGAGGGAGAAGGATGATGAACTCGGTTCAAGACTCCACAATCGTAGAGGATGACATGGACTACACACAGATTTTCACAGTGATCTATTAGTGCTATGCAGAGTTTTAAAGGTATGAGCTCACTTGCCATTTCATGGAGACTTCTTTTAAATGGATCCCTCTAAAACACTACAGCTAGAGTGAATCATGAAGTCTACTGAATGCATCCAAGTAAAGTATTAGCATTGTTGGAATTTGGCTCAAATCATACCTCTGCACTATACAGGCCCTTCTAAAAAAAATTGCATATTGTGATAAAGTTCATTATTTTCTGTAATGTACTGATAAACATTAGACTTTCATATATTTTAGATTCATTACACACAACTGAAGTAGTTCAAGCCTTTTATTGTTTTAATATTGATGATTTTGGCATACAGCGCATGAAAACCCAAATTTCCTATCTAAAAAAATTAGCATATTTCATCCGACCAATAAAAGAAAAGTGTTTTTTAATACAAAAAAAGTCAACCTTCAAATAATTATGTTCAGTTATGCACTCAATACTTGGTCGGGAATCCTTTTGCAGAAATGACTGCTTCAATGCGGCGTGGCATGGAGGCAATCAGCCTGTGGCACTGCTGAGGTGTTATGGAGGCCCAGGATGCTTCGATAGCGGCCTTAAGCTCATCCAGAGTGTTGGGTCTTGCGTCTCTCAACTTTCTCTTCCCAATATCCCACAGATTCTCTATGGGGTTCAGGTCAGGAGAGTTGGCAGGCCAATTGAGCACAGTAATACCATGGTCAGTAAACCATTTACCAGTGGTTTTGGCACTGTGAGCAGGTGCCAGGTCGTGCTGAAAAATGAAATCTTCATCTCCATAAAGCTTTTCAGCAGATGGAAGCATGAAGTGCTCCAAAATCTCCTGATAGCTAGCTGCATTGACCCTGCCCTTGATAAAACACAGTGGACCAACACCAGCAGCTGACATGGCACCCCAGACCATCACTGACTGTGGGTACTTGACACTGGACTTCAGGCATTTTGGCATTTTCCTCTCCCCAGTCTTCCTCCAGACTCTGGCACCTTGATTTCCGAATGACATGCAAAATTTGCTTTCATCCGAAAAAAGTTCTTTGGACCACTGAGCAACAGTCCAGTGCTGCTTCTCTGTAGCCCAGGTCAGGCGCTTCTGCCGCTGTTTCTGGTTCAAAAGTGGCTTGACCTGGGGAATGCGGCACCTGTAGCCCATTTTCTGCACACGCCTGTACACGGTGGCTCTGGATGTTTCTACTCCAGACTCAGTCCACTGCTTCCGCAGGTCCCCAAGGTCTGGAATCGGTCCTTCTCCACAATCTTCCTCAGGGTCCGGTCACCTCTTCTCGTTGTGCAGCGTTTTCTGCCACACTTTTTCCTTCCCACAGACTTCCCACTGAGGTGCCTTGATACAGCACTCTGGGAACAGCCTATTCGTTCAGAAATTTCTTTCTGTGTCTTACCCTCTTGCTTGAGGGTGTCAATGATGGCCTTCTGGACAGCAGTCAGGTCGGCAGTCTTACCCATGATTGCGGTTCTGAGTAATGAACCAGGCTGGGAGTTTTTAAAAGCCTCAGGAATCTTTTGCAGGTGTTTAGAGTTAAATAGTTGATTCAGATGATTAGGTTAATAGCTCGTTTAGAGAACCTTTTCATGATATGCTAATTTTTTTAGATAGGAATTTTGGGTTTTCATGAGCTGTATGCCAAAATCATCAATATTAAAACAATAAAAGGCTTGAACTACTTCAGTTGTGTGTAATGAATCTAAAATATATGAAAGTCTAATGTTTATCAATACATTACAGAAAATAATGAACTTTATCACAATATGCTAATTTTTTTAGAAGGACCTGTTCTTGTATTAAAGGGGTTCTCCTTGCATTTAGTCTAATAATTGCATGGTACCAACCTGTGGAGGGAAGATATTTTACATAGTACTTTCCCTCCCTCGCTCCCCGAGGCCATTGTCTCAGCTGCACTCTGCATACTCTTCTGCCTGGGACCCAACTGGGTGTCGTCTCTTCTTTTCCTGTTCAGCTACATTATAGTCAATGCAGCTGAAGAGAAAAAGAAGCAGCCACATCCGGTATGACCCGGGCAGAAGAGCATGCAGCGCAAGAGTGCAGCGGAATTGGGGGAGCAAGAGTAAGTGCCATGTCAAACATCTTCCCTCCACAGGTTAGTACCATGCGATAATTAGACAAAATGCCCTGAGACCCCCTTTAAGAAGAATTTCTGGTCTAAATATCATCCTTTAGCCCAATAATGTGTCACTTCGACTCATATGATGAAGACAAATGGCAGCATCTTATCAGAATCTTCCTGTAGGGAATCTCTTTCTTGACTTGGAAATCCATTGCTTGGTCACACTAGTTTGTACCATCACTTAGTGATTGACAAGGGTTTGACTAAAGATCTTCGCCCACTTCACTAATTTTCCCTACACAGTGACAATCTTGGAAACCCATTGTGTTTGGGGTTGTGGGGGGGTCACATAATATTACGGCATATCCTAGTGATATGACCGCCTACTGAGAGGGTGCACATGCCAAGTTGCATCCTACAACTGCCACCAGCCATATTTACTCTTTGAACTGTGACAATCACAGAAAGTGAGCTGCACCACAAAGGGCACATCCCTTGAGCTGTGATAGGGTGAAAGCTGCAGCAGAAATGACACGCCCCTGAGCTGCCAGCCTGAAGAGAATCTAGCAGAGCAACTGCAGCAACGAATGGGGAGATCTGTGGATCTATGTGAGGTACAGGGCTGGTTCTGGTTCTGTTAGAAAGAGATTGCCGTGTACTATATGATGTCTGATTTTCATTTTTTACATCAGTCATGGAACAACGCCTTTAAATAGCCTGGCCTAAGTAGAGTGGCTTGTTGGCACCCACTGACATGTAGCACTTGCACCATCTTTCTACCCTATATACTGTATGCTTTTGAAGTTCACCACTTACCTTGAACCTTGCATAAGTATGCACTGTTTGCTAGATGGAAATAGGTCTCCAATTTTCATATGTATTATTTCACACGTCCGTATGTGTTTTTGCGCAAAACACAGCACATCGCCGGCACTCTCATAGAAAACGCCCTTTCTTGTCCTCAATTGCGGACAAGAATAGGACATGTTCTATTTTTTTACAGAACGGAAGTGCGGATCCGCAAATGCGGATGCGGACAGCACATTCCGGCTCGATTGAAAATGAATGTGTCTGCACCTGTTCTGCAAAATTGCGGATGGGATGCGGACCCATTTTGCGGACGTGTGAATGGACCCTAAGCCTTACGTTCTTAACGGAATGGGAAGAATATTGACTACTGTGCATACTTACAATCCTTGTAGATGTGCTGTATGCTGTGTGCCAAGGTGCCACTGATCCATGTACTAAGATCCTTCATTGAGTTTGTATAATTACTGTCAATGTTCACTGTGCCAATAAACATCAAATAAATGTAAACTGAAACAAACAAGAACATAAGTATAACTTACTTTTCTTTATCATATTCTTCTCCAAACAAGATGTTTTCTCTCAGGGATGCATTGAAAATCCAGGCCTGCTGGGCTGCATAGGCAATACTGCCACTTACTGATATTGTGCCTTCCAGTACAGTCACCTACAGTATAGTATATATAATAAAAGTGTTTTATTTAGGTCTGCCGTGCAACCATTCATTCTACATCATGCCACTGTTGGTTCAGTCCTCTGCCCTTAGTAAGTGCCTGTATTAGTAATGAAAAAATAATTCTAGGGCACCTTTTGTTAGAACACTGTATTAGGTGATTTCCTATTCCTGCTATACCTTAAAGGATAACTGTCACATTTAGACCCTAATTTCAATTTTCATATATGTAGTTACTAATAACATGATATTCCAGAATCAGTTACTATTAGACTGACTTACCCCATATTTAATAAGATTCAGCCCTTAGCAACCAGTCTGCATAAAACTGCAATTTCACTATTCAGTTAAGATGGCCGCCACTGCCCTCACCCTGAGGCTAATCCCGCCTGCCCTCACTAGCCAGTAACAATAGCCCCCCAAAAGTGTCAGTAACCAGAGCCCTCCCCCTAAAGGGTTAATCTCCTGCAGCACAAAGGGGTCCTCCTACCACATGTTGCTTTCATTTATACACTGAGCAGACGGCAGATCTCCCTTCCCTGGTCTGCGCTGCTTCAACTCTGCATTGTCCTGCTCTGCTGAGTGAAGGAGCATCTGCCAAGCGCAGGGACAGGGAGAAGTGCACACAGCCCAGGCACTGTTATCAGCTGCTGGGGAGGACCTGGCTTTAAATATTTACACACAGTCCCTGGCTGTCAGTAATCTGACCTTGCACGCTGCGTGCTTCTGCGTCCTCCGTCCTTCAACACATAGACGGACCTGCATAGCAACCCTATTTTAAGCACAGGTAAAAGTAGGCAGTACAGGGAACAAAACTGTGGAATTAAGGGGTAATTGAATAAACAGTGAAAAGTTGAAATAGGGCCACCAAGGTGATATTAATCATCACAATCCAATAAAAAAATATATAAAAAAAATACGACAGTTATACTTTAAAAATATGTATGAATACACTGACAACTGGATGTTACCCATTGTTAATAGACATGTCCATACAGAATCTGTCAATCAGTGCTATTTGAGACTGTGTAGAAACATTTCCAGGAGGAACAAGAGAGGAACAGCACAATCTGAGTTGTAATAAAAGATGCTCCAGAATTATATTTGAAATACAAGTATTTACTATAACAGACAGATCAAGAGAGATGACACATGCCCTGTCTCTTTAGCTAAAAAGTAATAAAAATGGGAGTAAAGAGTTAATAAACAAGGAAAAACTTATTGGGGTAACTTATGAAATACCAGAGTTTAATTTATGACGAGGTGCATGATTTGTTGAAAGGAGTTATCCCATGACTAATGTAAAAAATGCTAGAACCAGCCCTGTACCTCTCATGAATACAGAGATCTCTCCATCATTGCTCTGCTAGATTTATATCAAGCTGACAGCTCAAGGGGAGTGTCTTTTCTGCTGCAGCTAAGGGGCGTGTCTCAGCTCTTCCTATCACAGCTATGGGGGTGTGTCTCAGGAGGCAGATGAAGGATGATACTGACCAAGTGCGGCCATCTCAGTGAGCAGGTCAAAGAAATAAGGGAAAAAAAAAGCAGGTGGCGCTATACACATATATTTTATTGAATAACTCAGTGGCTATGCTATATTTTTAATTACTTGCAGTTACAAAAGATCCAGATGCTGATTTGAAAACTGTAGAATATTTTTCATGGGACAACCCCTTTAATTTATGAAAAGACTCTCATGGCAGCGCTCTGTGTCTGCCGCTGTCCTACTTGTTGGAAATAATTGGTGGCTGTCCTTTGATGGCATTGGTAACATCACTCTGGGTATTACATATATGCATCCATACCTCATTGAGATAAGAACTACAGTATAATACTTTATATCTCTGGATCTCATAATCTAAAGAAAGCTTGATCTCTTAAAGAAAAAACAAGGGTTGCCTGTCCTGGTAAAAAGTGAACTCCTCGTTCTCCGTGAAACGTTATTACCGTATATATTTTTATAACACCACTATCCAGAGCAGGTAGGGTACCACATCACTCACCAAGTCCCTGCCCAATAGCTGGGCCCCGCTGACCCTTCTCTGCCCTCCAGCTGGGAGGCTGCAGCCTTCACCAGGCTGCAAGGTATCTTCCTGTCTCCCATAGGACTTGCACTTTCTGGCTCTACTGAAGGTGTGCTTTTTTGTTTGTCTTACCATGTACCAAACTTTGCCTGTTTACTGACTCCGACCCTCCGATCCCTACCATAACCTTGAACTTATTTTATGAATACACATGCCCTGACCTCGGCCTGTTTCCTGACTACAAGTATTGCCTGTTCGCTTAGTGCTTTGCACCAGTGTCTCTGACCCTGATGAGTCAACTGCCAACTACAGCGGAATTATTCCAAGAGGTAGCAGCCTGGTGGGTGCCTTGAGCTTATCCCAGCTTATAACATGTATTGTTATTACCCATATCGTGCCTCCCAAGAGTCCCTCTTTCTGACCCAAGTCCCTCTGTCCCTCTTTGATCCTTAAAGGGAGTCTGTCACCACATTTGACCATATTAGACAGATCCTATAGCGTTATATGTGCCACCCAGCAGTTAAAAACGGTACCTTTGTTGCATATAACCGAGTCTTCTTTCTGCCAAAAATGAACTTTGAAGATTATGTAAACGAGCCCTCTCAGGTGCCCAGGGCGGTGTCTCAATCTTCCGAGCCCAAGACCGGACCTCCCCAACGGCTCATAACCCTGCCCTCCTTGTGCCTGTGCCCGCCCGTTTACTCCCCTCCCCTCGCCTTTTCCATTGCGGCTGCGCGGACAAATTCGTAGCCGGCGCATGCGCAGTAGGTATTGCGATGCGATCCCCGGTCCTGGCAGGGCATCGCAATACCTACTGCGCATGCGCCGACTACGAATTTGTACTGTTTTTAAATGCTGGGTGGCACATATAACGCTATAGGATCTGTCTAATATGGTCAAATGTGGTGACAGACTCCCTTTAAATGTCCATCTTTTTGACCTGGGGAATTAATGTACAAATGTGTATTAATAAATTTACTAAATTGCTCCTTTTTAAACTATCTGTATGGTTTCTACTTGTATATTAGACCAGAACTTCATTATTTGGTGCAATTTGGACCTTAAAATATCTCTGACTTCTGTGCTAATATTTAAATGGATATTGAAGCGCAAGAAAAAAAATTGTCCCATTGGCTCCACATGCTGTAAAAAAAATCAGGACTTATACTCACCTAACCGATCCCTGGCTGCTGCAGTTGTGACGGTGTCAGTAAATATGCTTCTGGCAGAGTTGCCTAGTATGAAAAAAATTGCCGCGATGCATGCCGGCAAATATTGTCCCTCTTTACGATTAAATTACTTCTAAAGTTGGAAGGTATGCCCATATTGCTTCCTTTGCTGTCTGGATTCATTTTTCCATCACATTATACACTGCTCGTCTCCATGGTTACAACCGCCCTGCAATCCATCAACAGTAGTGGCCGTGCCTGCACACTATAGGAAAAAGTGCTAGCCTCTGTGGTGACTGGGACCGTGAGAGCTCACATACTGTAGGCTGGCATTTCCCCCAGACAAAGGTTCACCGAAACGCTCGTCGGGGCTGGCGCCATCCTGGAGGAAGCACAGCATGGGTAAGGCTACTTTCACACTTGCGGCAGAGTGCGGATCACAGCAGGCAGTTCATCCTCCAGATGATGTTGCTTTTTCTCTGCACCTATGTTCTTTTAATCCTGTTTGTGAGATAGCTTTTTGCAATTATGTAATAAAATGATATTCATTTATAAGCGGTCTGGTAGTTGTTTGTAGGTTTTATATTATAGTGTATACCACAGGCTTATGTGTGTAATTCTATTCTTTTGTTTGAATAGTTAAGGAATCCCTGGTTGGGGCATATATTGGTTATTATAGGAAAAAGTGCTAGCCTCTGTGGTGACTGGGACTGTGAGAGCTCACATACTGTAGGCTGGTGATTTTTCCTATAGTGTGCAAGCACGACCATCGTTGATGGAATGCAGGGTGGTCATAACCATGGAAACTAGCAGTGTATAATGTGATGGAAAAATGAATGCAGCCAGCATAGGAAGCAATATGGACAATAACAATACATTAGTAAGTGCCTTGTATTAACTTTCTCTACATGATAAATGCCATTTGCTGAAGTGACACGACCCCTTTAATCTTCACCCATAAAACCATATACCAATCTGCTCAGCTCCTCCTGCTCTATAACATGGTGCCTGCAGATTACACCACATTTTCATGGAGGCAGGTTCCTTTTATTTAAATACAAAGTAAACCCTTATATTTCAATCGAGAAAATATTGAATAGAGACACTATATTTTTATTGCTAATATTATACTACTATAGTATACTAACTGCATTTTATCAATGTTTCCCACTGCATTATGAGTTTTCAGCTATACAACTGATTTGATCTTTAAAGGCACCTGTCAGCAGATTTGTACCTATGACACTGACTGACCTGTTACATGTGCGCTTGGGAGCTGAAGGCATCTGTGTTGGTCCCATGTTCATATGTGCCCACATTGCTGAGAAAAATGATTATTTAATATATGCAAAGGAGCCTCTAGGAACAACGGGGGAGTTGTCGTTACTCCTAGAGGCTCAGCTCTCTCTGCAACTGCTGCACTTTCTCCACTTTGATTGACAGGGCTAGGCATGATGACGTTTCATTGCTTGAACCTGTCAATCAAAGTGGAGAAGGCACAGCAGTTACAGAGAGAACAGAGCCTCTAGGTGTAGTGGTAACGCCCCCGTTGCTCATAGAGGTTAATTTGCATACATTTTATATTCATTTTTCTCATCAATGTGGGCACACATGAAATGGGACTAAAACTTGATATTTATGCCGGAAACCGCTGGATCCCATTATTCTGCAGGATGTCCTGGCACATTGCGCTGCTGGTCTGTGTCACAGTAACCTGCTGCTGCTGGGGAGCGCAGATCATGGCAGAAACCAAGTGAGTATTTACGGTTAGTTTTTTTTCACTTCCTGTGAAAGAGGCACAAATCTTGGCATATCTACTGTGAGGGGACACATATCTGGACATAGCTACTGTGAAGGGGGCACATATATTGACATATCTACTGTGAGGGGGCACATATCTTGGCATAACTATTATGAGAGGAGGCACATATCTGAGCCTAACTACTGTGAGTGGGCACATCTGTGCATAACTACCGTGAGGAGGAATATCTGGACATAACTACCGTGAGGGGGAATATCTGCGCATAGCTACTGTGAGGTGGCACATATCTGGGTATAACTATTGAGAGAGGACACATACCTAGGCATAACTACTGTGAGGGGGCACACACTTGGGCATAACTGTTGTGAGGGGACATATCTGGGAGTAGCAACTGTGAAGGGGGCACATATCTGACCATAGGTTTTGTGAAAGGAGCACATGTGGGCATTACTACTGTGAAGAAGACACAATGTGGGCATAACTACTGTGAAGGGTCACATCTAGGCATTACTACCGTGTACTGAATAATTACACCTCAGCTCTCAGCCAATAGTAGATGGCGGCTCTCTGATCTGTAATGAAGCCACAGGAGAGCCCAACAGGCTAGGTGCCAAAACGGAGTGGGCACAGCCAGTCAGAGGAGGCTGGCTGCACATCAGCATCATAAGAATAAAGTGGGGCAAAGTGCCTCCAGCTCAGCAACCCTCTCCCAGTCTGCAGTATATTCACTGTCTGTGGTTTCTCTTTGGAGCGTGTACAGTTAAAAACGGAATACTGAGAGTAGACCTGAGGGACTGATTTGGCAACTTCCATAATCAGGGGCGGAATGGGAACTAAAAGTGGCCATGGGAAAAAAAAAGGTGTAAGTGGCCCCATGTTGCAGGTGGGTCAAAATTGACAGAAGACGAGACAACATAATAAGGCAGGGCCAACATCTGTAGGCAGGGCCAGCAATACCATAGTGTAGGGCAATATACTACCCCAGCTGAACCAGATACCACAGTGCGGCACAATATTCTGCCATCTGCTCCACAGTAGGACTGTATCACTGTACTGAGGAGGAAACCTGCAGCTGCTGGCTGTGAGGAGGGCTTGGAGGGCCCTCCTAGGTATCGGCATGCAGTTTCATTGCCATGTGGGTAGTGCAAAATGAAGCCCACTGAGAGCTTTTCTCCTAAGGGCCCACATGAACCTGAAGCCGGCCCTGAATTTACATATGAAAAATTATAAAGTATAAAGATGAGATTTTGAAAATCTTTTCTGCACAAAATTCCAACTGGAAAATCTTTACATACGCAATACGCACCGCGTGGAGGTGATCTAAGGCTACTTTCACACTAGCGTTTTGGCTTTCTGTTTGTGAGATCCGTTCAGGGCTCTCACAAACGCTCCAAACCAGATCAGTTTTGCCCTAATGCATTCTGAATGGAAAAGGATCCGCTCAGAATGCATCAGTTTGCCTCCGTTCAGTCTCCATTCCGCTTTGGCGACTGACACCCTAAACGCTGCTTGCAAAACAAAGTGGAGGCAAACGGACCAGTCCTGACACACAATGTAAGTCAATGGGGACGGATCCGATTTCCATGACACAATCTGGCACAATAGAAAACTGATCCATCCGCCATTGACTTTCAATGGTGTTCAAGACGGATCCGTTTGGCCAATGTAAAATTTAATACAAAGTTTACAAACGGATCCGTTGTGAACAGATGCATGCGGTTGTATTATCGGTGCGGATCCGTATGTGCAGATCCATGACGGACCAAACGCGAGTGTGAAAGTAGCCTAACTTGCAGGATGTCTGCACAGAGCTTGCACCTGTGTCTGTATTCAGTAATGTGCCGTCTATAAAGTGACACATGTCAGAGGCATCCGTGGCGAAATCTTCCCGACCTATACCTGATGTTCGCTGCATACGCAATGTGAATTCACCCTTACTTGTTAGGTTAAAGTGAGCTGCCCATTTTCTTTTATCTGGGCCATGTTGAGCAGATTATGGCTCATGGACAGAATGACTTTGCACTAATCTGTTTGCCTGTGCTAGTGCGTTCCACATCGTCACGTCTTTTTCCTGACAGATAAGAAAACTAAAGGTCACAATAAAGGTTCGCCTGGTATTTAATGTTAGTTTCTCACTTTCACATTACATACATGTATTTCATCTAAGAATGTTTTTTTTATGACTGTAGTGTAATAACGCTGCTGATATAATAGAAGGTGACAGCTGCACCCAGCCAGATCTAATCATCGCCAATGATACGTGTCTACAAGGTGGAATACCTGTTGTAATTCAGCACTGCATGAGTGGATATCTCTGCTAACTAAAAGGCGTTGGCCCATCGCAGACGGTGATGGCATATTGCTAGGATATGCCATGAATGTCAGATAGGTGTGGGTCCCACCTCTGGGGCCTGCTCCTATCCCCAGAACAAGGCCCCCAAAGTGATAGAGAGCACTTCGCACATGCTATGGGAGTTCTGAAAATTGCTGTGCAAGCGCGGACACCGTTCCACTCACTGCTATGGGACTGCTGTGAATGGAGGTTGGCATGTTAGGCTGTTCTATGTTCACTGGGGGGGCCTGTTCTGTAGAGAGAACACTTTGCACATGCTATGGGAGTTCTGAAAATTGCTGTGCAAGCGCGGACACCGTTCCACTCACTGCTATAGGACTGCTGTGAATGGAGGTTGGCATGTTAGGCTGTTCTATGTTCACTGGGGGGGGCCTGTTCTGTAGAGAGAGCACTTTGCACACGCTATGGGAGTTCTGAAAATTGCTGTGCAAGCGCGGACACCGTTCCACTCACTGCTATAGGACTGCTGTGAATGGAGGTTGGCATGTTAGGCTGTTCTATGTTCACTGGGGGGGCCTGTTCTGTAGAGAGAGCACTTTGCACACGCTATGGGAGTTCTGAAAATTGCTGTGCAAGCGCGGACACCGTTCCACTCACTGCTATGGGACTGCTATGAATGGAGGTTGGCATGTTAGGCTGTTCTATGTTCACTGGGGGGGGGGGCTGTTCTGTAGAGAGAGCACTTTGCACACGCTATGGGAGTTCTGAAAATTGCTGTGCAAGCGCGGACACCGTTCCACTCACTGCTATGGGACTGCTATGAATGGAGGTTGGCATGTTAGGCTGTTCTATGTTCACTGGGGGGGGGGGCTGTTCTGTAGAGAGAGCACTTTGCACACGCTATGGGAGTTCTGAAAATAGCTGTGCAAGCACGGCCACTGTTCCATTCACTGCTATGGGACTGCTGGAAATAACTGAGCCGACGCTCGACTCAGTTACTCCCACTACTCAGAACTCCCATAGCTGTGAATGGAGGTTGGCTGTGCATGTAAGGCTGCTCTATGTTCCCTGGGGGGGCCTGTTCTGTAGATGGGTGTGTGTCCCACCTCTGGGACCTGCTCCTATCTGACAATGAGGGCATATCCTAGTGATATGCCATCAGTGTCTGATATAACACAACCCCTTTAAAGAGAACCTTTATGCCTAAGGGGTTGTCTCAAGAAGACAAATCTTCTTTACCTAGAAGCTCGTTACGAAAAGCCCTGGCAGTCGCATATGGTCAGAGATTTCCCCTGCAGCACACATGTAGCATTACATGGCAGCCAATTACATGAATAGCTGTCCATGTAATGCATGGATGATCCAGCTCAGTTAGTGCAGGAGACACTCTTACAAAGTGGGTTTCCATGCTGGCTCATAAAAGAGGGTCCCATCCCAAGCATGGAACTTCACCCTGTGACATCCATACGCTGTAAAAAGGGCATATGAATAGGAACAGTCTTCTTGAGGCAACATTTTTAAGCTCGAGTTGCTGAGCTGATTAACAGTAAAGTATATTGAAAAAGATTAAGTATAACTTTTATGCATTAAATGATTGACAGCCATCCAGTGGTGTATCTTTCATGGAAGCAAACCATGCGACTTCTGTGGGGCCCTGGAGGGTAAGCCAGCTCTAAACTCCTTCTATTTCCGGCCTATAAAGCACTGCATTTTTATGGAGCTGCCGCTAGGGAAAGCTCACTGTAAAGAGATGTTTACCGCTTCCACTGCAGTCAATGGTAGCTGTATCAAATCCCTATTTATTGAGCTCCCCCTAGTGGTGGCTGCAGGAAGCCAGTTTTATAATATACCATGTGAGGAGAAGCAGGAGATTTATTAAGGTATTTTATGCCATTTATCTGGTGTAAATACATTGAGAAATAAGATGTTCTAAGCACAGAGCCACCATTGGATAGCGGCTGAGCTTGGTATCAAAGCTAAACCCCATTGACTTGAATGGGACTGAGCTGTGACTGATGAGCGGGACGTCACTGGCAATGATGGCTAACCTCCAGCACTCCAGCTGTGGTGAAACTACAACTCCAAGCATTTTCCATTCATTTCTATAGAGTTCTGAGAACAGCCAAGCAAGTGTGCATCTTGGGAGTTGTAGTTTTACCACAGCTGGAGTGCCGGAGGTTAGCCATCACAGGCCCAGGGTAAGCTGCAAGAAGGCTGCGGGCCTCACTGGAGTATTCTTTTATAAAAAATTTCGGCAGCATAATAAAATAAATTATAAACTAATCAGAAATCTGGGGCATGATGTTTTTTATTCTGCATTGGGAATGCACGTGTAGTGGGACACTGGGTGCGGCAGGGGGGCCAATACACTGTTTACTTAGGGGGCATTATGAGATCTGTGTACTCCCCTGGAGCTGTCCCTTTACATAAGTAACCATTCAGCAGGACTGGACTAAAGATCCCATTACACTGTTCAATTGAGCAGATCATTATCAGGAAGGAAGTGTTCCTTACCGGCAAGCGCCTGGTCATCAGTGAAGAAGACTGCTGTATTTACATGCAGAGATCTCCTCCACAGTGATGTCAGGAGCGATCACTAATGCCATCACTTGTCCCCATACAGAATCATTGTTTGCCAGCAGCAGAGGCTGTTTAGACAACATGATCTGCTGTCGGCAAACTATTATTTAGGTGTCCGCACCAATGACCCTATTACCAGATGAACGAGTATTTTGCTTGTTCATCAGGTAATCGGCGGCACCTTTACACAGGCAGATCGTCACTAACGAGCATTCCTACAAACGCTTGTTAGTAATAGTCTGCCAGAGTGTTCAATGAATAAAATACTAATTATACTGAATGTTTTTCCACAAACCAGACATCAGTCTCCTGCTCTATAACAGATAGGATGATATATTCAACAACAAAATAAATAAGTAATAGATCACTCATCAAACAGCTGGCTATTCCAATAGCAGAAGCAGATAAGTAAATCAAACATACCTGACCTAGAATAGATAATATTAGAGAACTTTTACCGCACCCAACGCCTCCACAGATTCCTACAAGTCTGCCCTGCGGAAATACAACAATAATACAATTATGTTTTCTCTTAGATATGCAGAGATGAATAAGTCTGTGAAATGATTACTCTGAAAATAATAATAGTTTGGTTAAAGTATATATATATATATATATATATATATATATATATTTCCAATGATCTGGGGAGCCAATTAAAAGGGTTTTCCAACCCCTATAATGACCCCCCCAATGCCGAGCACCTCATATAGCTTATACTTACCCTGCTCCCCAGCACCCACGTCGCCGCTGCATCTCCCCGTTGCGCAGATCAAAACATCCGATGATGGTGTGTGGAGCAGCCAATAGCAGGCCGGGACAATGACCATCCTTCCTAGAATCGCGGGTGACGCTAGGGAGGCTCGTTTCCATCGCAGCCTGCTATTGGCTACCCCCCCTCCCGTATGTTTTGATCCACGCGACGGGGAGATGCAGTGGCGGCTGTGCAGAAATTTGGAGTGACGCGGTTGCCGGGGAGCGGGGTAATTATAACATGAAGTGCCCAGCCATTAGGGGTGTCATTATAGGGGTTGGATACCCCCTTTAAGGCCCTTTCATTATATATAGGGACGGATAGAAATTACTGAAAATAAAAGCACTTGCAGAACAACAGATACAAAAATGATATATACATTAAGGCCTCATTCTGATGTGATCAAATCTGAGATTCTTAGCCAATATATTTTAATCAAAACACATCTGTGCCCACCTACCACAGTGAGATGATGCCAGTCAGGCAGGAACCCACTCTACTTGATACCTGTCTGTATGCCATTAGTCATTCACATTCAGGAGAGCAGACCTTGTACATTCAAGCATCCAATGAATATGGGGATGCATACCCATAATAACTTCATTCAGAATTATGTTAAGCACCAGCTCTATTTGAGGGGCTTACATAATGGAAATCACCCATAAATTTTAGAAACTACACCCCTCAAATTATTTAAAATTGAAGTTACAAACGTTGTTAACCCTTTAGGTGTGCCACAAGAATTAAAGGAAAACAGAGGTGAAATTTCAAAATGTCATTTTTGTTTTTTGCAGATTTTTCATGTTTATAAATTTTTTCTTGCAACACAGCAAGGGTTAACAGCAAAATAAACATCAATATACATTACTCTGATTCTGCAGTTTACAGAAACACCCCATATGTGGTAGTAAACTGCTGTAGGGGCACATGGCAGTGGTCAGAAGGAAAGGAGTGCCATATGGTTTTTGGAGGCAGATTTTGCTAGAATGGTTTTTGGGCACCATTTTGTATTTGAAGAGACACTGACATACCCCTGCAGTGGAAACCCTCAAAAAGTGACCCTATTTTGGAAACTACACCCCTCAAAGAATTTATAAAGGGATGTACTGACCCCATAAGAGTTTTACGGCATTTAGAAAATTAAATGTTTTATTTCTTCCAATAAAATGTTGCTTTAGCCCCAAATTTTTCATTTTCACAAGGGGTAACAGGAGAAAAAGCTCCCCATTTGTTACCCATTTTCTCCTGAATACGGCAACATGGCAAGACTCAGAAGGGAAGGAGCGCTATATGGCTTTTGCAGCACGGATTTTAATAGATTGGTTTATGGATGGCATTGGTTCATTTTTTGCGGGATGACATTTTCATTGGTACCATTTTGGAGTGCATATAATTTTTTGATCACTCGATATTACGCATTTTGAAAGGCGAGGTGACAAAAAATGACTGTTCTGAGGCAGTTTTTATTTATTTATTTTTACATTCACCTAACAGGGTATATCATGTGATATTTTTATAGAGAAGGTTGTTATGGATGCAGCAATACCTAATATATCTAATATTTTTATTAAGTTTTTCAAAAAGCATTTTTGAAAAGAATAAAATCTTGGTTTTGTGTTGCCCTTTTTTCACACGGGGACCTGATGGGGACATGGAGGAAGCCCGCTCCCTCCACAAACCCTGCACATGCCGTGGTCAGCGCTGACCGCAGCATAGCAAGGGTTAATGCGCTGGCATCACTGTTTTCAGTGACTGCCGGCCCCCTGCTGCCGATTGGGCGGGTGCAGCTCCTGCATCCGCCCAATCAGCGCGCTGTACCTGTGCGGTGATGTTCGAGAAGTCATTTCACGCAGCGCCTTACTATTATGGCCCTGATTGGGAAGGGGTTAATAAATAGAGGAAATTTACCATTACTGTGAAACCTAGAGAGCAGATCTTGTGGTTCTTGTGATTGGTGGGGGTTCCAGCAGTAGGACCTCGACAGATCTAATAGTTATCCCCTATTCTGTGGATAGGAGATAACTTTATATAACCAGAATACCCCTTTAAGTTACCCAAGGAAGAAGGAGTGTTGGGCTTGCCAAATGCTTTGATTTACTATTTAGCAGTCCAATTCCAACATTTCATGGAATGGGAAATGGATAGTAGCTTGGATTCTTGTGCTAAACCGATCTTTTAGACCATGCTCACATGTCAGTGAATCAGAGATGTGTGCTGACCATGCTCTCCAAGGACAGCACACCTATGCATTGATTTTAGTGTGTTTATTCACATATTCTCACGGACAGTCAGTGGAAAAACAAAGGAGATGTGCACTACTTTGATCCATTTTGCAAACCAAACACACCCATAGAAGTCTATGGCTCCATGAATACAGTTGTCCTCAGTGTTCTAGAAGATGCTTGGGAAATCCCTTTTTTCAGCCTACCAGCCCAGCGCACGGAAAAAATTGATGACAAATGGGGCCAAAAAAAAACTAAAAACAGACACTGGGACCAAAGACAACCCTGACCAAACAACTGACCATTTTTTTTCACAGATGTCAAACAGACACGGACATGTGAATAAGGCCTTAGGAGAGTGGTGACAGAAAGACCAACCCTTTGGTTCCTACACAAAGTAGGGTGGTCTGGTAAAAAGCTACGGTATTTAGTATAGGAGACTGCTCAAAGTATATGCCAGTTTGGAATAATCAGAGCGCTCTCTCCTCACTGCAGGAGATGGAATCAAAATGTACTCACAGATTTTCTATAAAAAAATTCTCCTGCAGTGAGGAGAGAGAGCATGCTATGTGAACGCTTCTCTCTCCTCGATTTAGCTATTGGTGGTGGTCTCAGCACTCAGATGGTGATCCTCACCCATCAAAACCTTTGATATGCTGCAATGACATGTCAACATTTTTTTCTAAGTTTAATGATTCTTTAAAGCGGTTGTTCCACGAAAAATATTCTACAGTTTTCAAACCAGCGTCTGGATCTGAATACTTTTGTAAATGCATGTAATTAAACATTTAGCATATCCATTGAGCTATTCAATAATACTGTAAGTATCTGTATAGCGCTACCTGCTGTTTTTTTTTTCTTATTTCTTTGACCTGCCCACTGAGAAGGCTGCACATGCTCGTTCATCATTCAACTGCCTCCTGAGCTGTGATAGGGAGAGCATGGACACACCTCCTGAGCTGTGATAGGGAGAGCATGGACACACCTCCAGAGCTGTGATAGGGAGAGCATGGACACACCTCCTGAGCTGTGATAGGGAGGGCATGGACACACCTCCTGAGCTGTGATAGGGAGAGCATGGACACACCTCCTGAGCTGTGATAGGGAGAGCATGGACACACCTCCTGAGCTGTGATAGGGAGAGCATGGACACACCTCCTGAGCTGTGATAGGGAGAGCATGGACACACCTCCTGAGCTGTGATGGGGAGAGCATGGACACACCTCCTGAGCTGTGATAGGGAGAGCATGGACACGCCTCCTGAGCTGTGATAGGGAGAGCATGGACACAACCCCTTAGCTGAAGCAGAACAGACAATAAATGGGGAGATCTCTGGATCCATGTGAGGTACAGGGATAGTTCTAGCTCTGTTAGAACGAGATTGGCATGTACTATATGATCACTGATTTTAATTTTTTACAATAGTCGTGGATTAACCCCTTTAAGTATAGGTGCCTCAGGGATACTTGAACATGTACTGAAATTGCAAAGTCTCATCTCCACAGTGTATAAACTGTTGGTTTACTTTTCTTGTAATTTTATGCTTTGTATACTGCATTATACATGAGCTACTGGATGTCATGTGGCTGCCTGATAAGTAAAATGAAGAGTATACATGCCCCTAGCAGACTCAGGTAGCTGAAAGAATGGCACAACCACACAAAATGCAAGTGCTGTAAAACCCTGAAGCACACAAACAGGAACTGGCTTGTATTAAGTGACAACTCTATTGCAGGTGCAACCTTTGCGTTATCTCATTGAATGTGACTGTGGGTTACAATATGTCCATCAGGCTATGCATACACTAGGCATCAATAGCAAAACCTCACCATCCCTGATAGATCTGAAAGTCTCTAGAAAAGGGTGATGTATTGCATTTTCCTAAGCAATTTTGTACTTCCAGAAAACCTATTTAACACGTGAGTATATCAAGTTCTGCAAAACCAATAGGTGACATAAAATATGGCAGTATACTAGATTTTATGAATTACCTTTTGCAGAGAAAAATTTATGTTAAGAAGTACAGGTGAACCAAGTGATACAGGAACGCCTGAGTCACTAGTAGAAAGGAATGTTTGTTTCACTTCAGAAGCATGGAAAACTGGATTGCCATTAGTTGAACGTTGCTCGTCTCCCGGGTGTGATGGAGTAGCCTGGACAAGTTGTTTTTTAGCGGATTGATCTTCCGTTGCATGTTTTTTCTCATCTGCACATCTGACCAGTGCTCCTGACTTCCATGTCAAATATGCGCCTCGAAATTCAACACAGAAATCCGGATTTGTTTCCTCCTTATTCTTAGTATCAATTTCTTCCATCAAGAACAATCTCTGTCAAATATATTAAAGTGTTTAAAATAATGTAAAATGGAGCATAGAAGCAGGAGCATGAAGCAGAGCATCTATTGTCTGTTCATTCGAGATGTCTATACAGTCTGACAATAGTATAACACAATGTGTACAATATGTCACAAAACACCTGATGTAAGATTTGTCTACAGCAACAGGTTCTATTTGTACAGAGCATTTATAGCGGATATTAGTAGAAAAGGTGACATCTCTCGTCATTGTAACCCCTAACCAGGGTGGCGGGAACCCTAGAGCATGAATGAACAATTCATTACATTTCTAAAGTCTAATGTTTCTGCAAGCATGAAAGTATTTTTACTAGGAAAAAAAAATAAAATTGCATATGGTGTTCTGTTACTGCCTAGGGGTGATCAAGTTATACAATGTCTGAAAGCCAAGATAATAATATATCATCCAGTTCTTTGTCAAAAAAATTCATCAATGAAGTCAACTGAAAAATACTAAGTCAGGTACAATTAAAATGTCGTCTTTACTATTTAGGCTACTTTCACACCTGCGTTAGGTGCGGATCCGTCTGGTATCTGCACAGACGGATCCGCACCTATAATGCAAACGCTTGCATCCGTTCAGAACGGATCCGTTTGCATTACTATGTAAAAAAAAAAGTCTAAGGGAGCATTCAAACGACCGTGTTTTTTTTCCGTGTCAGTTCCGCGTCCGTTCCGCAATTTTTGCGGACAATGCACGGACCCATTCATTTCTATGGGTCTTCAAATGCCTTTCATTGTCATCCGTGTGCTGTCCGTTCCATGTGTCCGTTGCTTTTATTTTAGAACATGTCCTATACTTGGCCGCAAATTGAGGTCCGTGGGCCCATAGAAAGTCATTGGGTCCGTAAAAAACGGATAGCACACGGAAATGCATTCGTATGTCATCCGTTTTTTGCGGACCCCTGGACTGAAAACATTCTAGGAAACCCCATTTCAGTTTTTTGCGGACCGTGAAAAACGGATGACACACAGAAGCACCACGTCCATATTATACGGACTTACGGAACGGAGACGGAAAGATAACTGAAGACATACGGATCCGTGATTTGCGGACCGCAAAACCAACACAGTCGTGTGAATGCTCCCTAAGTGTAAGTCAAACGGATCCGTCCTGACTTACATTGAAAGTCAATGTGGGACGGATCCGTTTACAATTGCACCATATTGTGCCAGTGACAAACGGATCGTCCCCATTGACTTACATTGTAAGTCAGGACGGATCCGTTTGGCTCCGCATCGCCAGGCGGACACCAAGAGTCTCAAGAGCGGAATGGAGCAGATCCTTATCCATTCAGAATGCATAAGGGCAAAACTGATCCGTTTTGTGCCGCTTGTGAGAGCCTTGAAACGGATCTCACAAGAGGACCCAGAAATGCCAGTGTGAAAGTAGCCTTAGTCATTTTGAAAAATCCAAAATTGGGGTCATCATGAGCAGTGCCGCATCTGCCATGAGGCAAAGTGAGCATCTCACCTCAGGAGGAAGCACGAGGGAGCCTATGGATGCTATCCCTGTTGTTCAGCCTCATAGGTGCAGTCCATAGGCCTGAAGCTTGTAAGGCAGTAGGACAGCAAAAGAGGTTGCGTTTACATCATCATGACCTCCTGCTCCAGGTCTCAGGCAGGGTGATCACAAGGCCACAAATACCTGCATGACCGCCTGTGCCGGGATGTGGCAACTGAGGCCACACATGAGAAGAGGCCAGTGGCCTGCATTGCGGATGGCGGTGGAGAACGGGAATCAGGTGAGTACTTAGATTATTTTTTTTTTCTTTTAATATATGGGGCATTACAGGCTGGAGAACTACCAGAGGCTTTACAGGCTGGAGCACCAAATGTTATCAAATTTGGAATTTGCGAGTCATGACTGTCATATATAGGACTTTGTAGAACAGACTATAAATGTCTATGCTGATTAAGAGTGGGTGAACTGGTGAACTTCTAGGCCATTATTCATGTTGAGGTTTTTCGATGCAGTTTTTGAAGCCGAAGCCAGGAGTAGAATAAAAATGAGAAGATTCAGTCTTTAATTCTCTATTTGTTATCGGTTCACAACTAAGGCTTTGAAAACTGCATAAAAACCTGAACATAGACACTGAACCCTATACATATACGCTTGAGGTTACAAGGAATGTTGAGGCAGGGGTATAGTATCCAATCATGTTACCATTATATTACATTTCACAGTTTTTTTGGGCCTTCCTACTTTAAATTACATCTTTATATTCTGAGATACACAATGAGGACTCTTCAACTACCAGGAACTGTAACAATGTAGCACCAACAGAGTGAAACACACTTTCCCACCTGAAATCTAGAGATGGACACAGAAGCTTCTGAGGTAGCTCTTACAGCAAACGGGATTATCTTGAGAGCCGCTGTCATTGAATTGAACACAGTAACAACTGTGAATGCCTGCAATAATTACACAAGTAGGGAAGAGGCATTACATTATTTGTCACAGAGCTTTATGCGTTTACCTAGTAGTAGAAATCAATGGTCACCAATCCAATGTCATTCAATAGCAGAATATAGTCCATATAACGAGATCACAGACATATGAGATCCTCATTAGGTCCATAAAATAATAGCTTTACAACTCATTGCATTATAGGTTGAGTCAACCATATTGATATCATTATTTATTATTTTTTTCAAAAATGTTTTATATCATTTTTTATTTTGAGATAAAACATTATATATTGTATTCTGACCCTGTGCTTAGTGAATTCCTGGGCTGAAAACTCCTACTGACCTAGTCCTGCTCCCAGATTAATATTTCTTATAGTGGATCAGTGTGGGTATCCATCTTTAAACGGAACCTGACATCTCCATAATGCCCCCCCCTGCAGTACCATAAGGCTACTTTCACACTCGCGTTTGGTGCAGATCTGTCATGGATCTACACAGACGGATCCGTTCAGATAATAAAACCGCATGCATCCGTTCAGAACGGATCCATTTGTATTATCTGTAACATAGCCAAGACGGATCCATCTTGAACACCATTGAAAGTCAATGATGGACGGATCGGTTTTCTATTGTGCCATATTATGTCAGTGAAAACGGATCCGCCCTGACACACAATGTAAGTCAATGGGGACGGATCTGTTTGGCTCAGTTTGGTCAGACGGACACCAAAACGCTGCAAGCGGAATGGAGGCGGAACGGAGCCAAACCGATGCATTCTAAGCAGATAATTTTCCATTCAGAATGCATTAGGGCAAAACTGATCCGTTTTGGACCGCTTGTGAGAGCCCTGAACGGATCTCACAAACAGAAACCAAAACGCCAGTGTGAAAGTAGCCTATAGCTCAAGTTACCATGTGTCCAATACTGTCTTTTGTTGTGGGATCTGATGGCCAAATTCCACCTGTTCCCTATATGTAAATTAGCAGCTTGAAGTCCAGGAGGTGGCATCCTTCACACTTCAGGTCAAGCCTCTGAAGCCCAGCACACTATAGCTGGGTGCACTGTGCAGGAGCTGAGATCTAAAGAGGATGGCACAAGCACCGAATATCTGGGGCATCAGTATTGAAGAAAGAAAAAAACACCTGTCCACCTAGAAGAGTGAAGGAGGCAGGAAGGGTGCACGCAAACTTGACCTGGACCATGAAGGTGGCCGCCCCTTGACTTCAAGTTGCTTATATACATACCCGGAGCAGGGGGAATAAAGTTATTTTGCTGCAAATTTGCTCATCAGATCCCACAACAAAAGACAGTATTGGAGACGAGATAACTTGAGCTTAACGCTGGGTTCAGACCTGAGCGTACTGAACGTACGCTCTGTATGAGCGATTGTACGGGCATTTGCAATCGCGCATACAGAGACAAGCGAATGCCCATTGTCGCGCGTTCCCGGAAGTCTATGTACGGGAACGCGCGACAAGACGCCCCAAAGAAGTTCCTGTACTTCTTGGGGCGTCGGGCGTTTTACAGCGCGATCATACGCGCTGTAAAACGCTCAGATGAGAACCATTCCCATAGGGAATCATTGGTTCTTGCCTGTTGAGCGTTTTACAGCGCGAAGGAACGCGCTGTAAAACGCTCAGGTCTGAACCCACAATTGTTTCCTACTCTGGAAGTGTGCTACCTCTATCAGTATAAGGACTGATGTACACGGATGTATTTTTTTTTCCATTTCCGTTCCGGGCGCTTGGGTAGGGAATTTTGGAGATGTCAGGTTCCCTTTAAACATAGAAGCAGTACAATTGTTTCCTTATCTGGAAGTGTGCTACATCTATCAGTGTAAGGACTGATGCACACAAACGTATTTTTCTTCCGTTTCCGTTACGTTTTTTTACAAGTCCATATGCAAAAAAAAATTGAAAAAAATACAGAAATGACGTGTGCATTCCATGTCCGTATGTCCGTTCTGAAAAACAACACGTTCTATTCTGGTCTGTTTTGCAGACAAGAAAAGGCATTGTTACAATGGATTTGCAAAAAAAGTGATGCAACGCAGATGTCACATTGAAGTCATCAATTTTTTTGCGGATCCGTGTTTTGCCGACTGCAAAATGCATACGGTCGTGTATATGAGCTCTTAATAACAGCTATGGGCTCATAATCAAGGCAGTTTAGCAAAGGGGCTTAGCATAAGCTTAGCACAGGAATTGGACCCTTTGAGTTTTAGTTTAGGGATCTCATGGTCTACTGCCTATTCCACTAGACATCACTGGGACAGGAAGGTACATATAATGCACATGCACCTCATAATCCCGCGGTTGGCATAAGCAATGAAAACTTCTAAAATGTCATAACTTTTGTTAGACACAAGCCTTGAAGAAGACTTTACCTATTGCACAGATGTAATATTAATCTCATACCTACCTGTGGAGCTGTCAGATCATATCCAAGAGCCATATGCAATGTAAAAGTGCATACACTAGCAACCACAACCACCACAGGGGCTATCCCTGTTGTAACACTCTGCACGTATCCAGCTTTTTCCAACAAAACCCTCTCGGCCCTTCTGATAGCTACAAAAGAATTATATTATCAGTTATTATCCTTTAATAAACAATCTAATATTAATAATAATGATAATAATTATTAGCCTATATTAAAGAATATTATATTATTAATAATTATTACCCTATAATAGACAATATTCTATAAAGTCCAAGAGAATTACATTTCACTATTCCAATTGTTTGGTAAATACCTTGCGTACCATTCAAATAATTATACACAAATTATATGATAGCTATGTTAAAGGTGTTTTCTCAAATTTTACTACTGATGAGCTATCCTCATGATAGGTGGGGGTCAGACACCCAGGACCCCCTCCGATTAACTGTTAGAGAAGGCACCGGCACTCCTGTGAACGCCACGCCTTCTCACAGCTTACCAAGCACAGCGTTGTACATTATATAGGGGCTATGCTTTGTATCGTGCTCAGCCCCATTCACTTCAATGGAGCTGAGTGCGATACCAAGGACAGCAGCTATACAATGTACGGTGCTATGCTTGGTAGGCACGGAGAAGGCCGCAGCGCTCATGGAGAGCCGGTGCCTTCTCAATCAGTTGATTGGTGGGGTCCCACGTGTCGGACCCCCACCGATCAAATAAACAGAAAACCGATCAGTAGCAGAAAAACAGAAAACCCTTTCAAGTTGAGACAAGCAATATATACTGTATAATTAAAAAAAAAAAATATTTAAATCATGACTTTGTCTAAAAAATCCTTAATAACTCATTGTTAGTGCTTTGACTTTGTCTAAAAAATCCTTAATAACTCATTGTTAGTGCTTTGACTTTGTCTAAAAAATCCTTAATAACTCATTGTTAGTGCTGGCATTCTTCGGATACCATACACAGTCAGGTATTAAAATAAATATTGCAAGAAGTGGTTCATGTATCCAAATCCTAAAAGAATTGTAGTGAAATACATCAATCTGGTGATGAATTTTATTGTTGCAAAGAAATGGAAAACCATAGCCATCTCCTCATCCTCAAAGAAAAAATGGATACGCTGTTAGAACACATAATGTGCAGCATATTAAAAATCCTAGTTCCCATGGAAATAATACAGTGATTATTGGTCTCCCACCAACAACGCTTCAGTATTAATTCTGATTAATGCAGTCTACTATTATTTTGTATTGTGGGATTTTCCTGCATTGCATATGGCTGTATTTATGGCACCTTAAGCTTAGTTTGCCGCCATGTAGAAAATAATTTTAGTAGAGCAATTGTAGCAATAAATGGGTACAGGGCTGGTTCTAGCTTTGTTAGAATGAGATTGTCATGTACTATATGATGTCTGATTTTCATTTTTTTTATATTAATTGTAGGATAACATCTTTAAGGTGGTTCATCAATTTGGTTTTCACTTGTACATTTGAAATTGTTGTCTGAGTTTACTGTATTTGTGCACTTGCAATTTAACCCCTTAAGGACTCAGCCCTATTTCACCTTAAGGACTTGGCCATTTTTTGCAAATCTGACCAGTGTCACTTTAAGTGCTGATAACTTTAAAACGCTTTGACTTCTCCAGGCCATTCTGAGATAGTTTTTTCGTCACATATTGTACTTCATGACACTGGTAAAATGAAGTAAAAAAAATTTATTCATTTTTATTTATAAAAAAATGCCTAATTTACCCAAAAATTGTAAAAAATTGCAAATTTCCAAGTTTCAATTTCTCAACTTTTATAATACATAGTAATACCTCCAAAAATAGTTATTACTTTACATTCCCCATATGTCTACTTCATGTTTGGATCATTTTGGGAATGATATTTTATTTTTTGGGGGATGTTACAAGGCTTAGAAGTTTAGAAGCAAATCTTGAAATTTTCAAAAACCCAATTTTTAGGGACCAGTTCAGGTCTGAAGTCACTTTGCGAGGCTTACATAATAGAAACCACCCAAAAATTACCCCATTCTAGAAACTACACCCCTCAAGGTATTCAAAACTGATTTTACAAACGCTGTTACCCTTTAGGTGCTCCACAAGAATTAATGGAAAATAGAAATACCATTTCAAAATTTCAGTTTTTGGGCAGATTTTCCATCTTAATAATTTTTTTCCAGTTACAAAGCAAGGGTTAACAGCCAAACCAAACTCAATATTTATGGCCCTGATTCTGTAGTTTACAGAAACACCCCATATGTGTTTGTAAACCGCTGTACGGGCACACGGCAGGGCGCAGAAGGAAAGGAATGCCATACGGTTTTTGGAAGGCAGGTTTTGCTGGACTGTTTTTTTTGACACCGTGTCCCATTTGAAGCCCCCCCTAGAGTAGAAACTCCAAAAAAGTGACCCCATTTTAGAAACTACGGGATAGGGTGGCAGTTTTGTTGGTACTAGTTTAGGGTACATATGACTTTTTGTGAGCAAGGTAACAAGAAATAGCTGTTTTGGCACCGTTTTTATTTTTTGTTATTTACAACATTCATCTGACAGGTTAGATCGTGTGATATTTTTATAGACCAGGTTGTCACGGATGCGGTGATACCTAATATGTATACTTTTTTTATTTATGTAAGTTTTACGCAATGATTTCTTTTTTTAAACAAAAAAAAATCATGTTTTAGTGTTTCCATAGTCTGAGAGACATAATTTTTTCAGTTTTTGGGCGATTACCTTGGATAGGGTATGATTTTTGTGGGATGAGATGACAGTTTTATTGGCACTATTTTGGGGTGCGTGTGACTTTTTGATTGCTTGCTATTACACTTTTTGTGATGTAAGGTGACAAAAAATTGCTTTTTTTACACCGTTTTTAGTTGAATTTTTTACGGTATTCACCTGAAGGGTTAGGTCATGTGATATTTTTATGGAGCAAGTTACTACGGACGCTGCGATACCTAATATGTATACTTTTTTTTATTTATGTAAGTTTTACACAATGATTTCATTTTTGAAGTAAAAAAAATCATGTTTTAGTGTTTCCATAGTCTGAGAGCCATAATTTTTTCAGTTTTTGGGCGATTACCTTGGGTAGGGTATGATTTTTGCGGGATGAGATGACGGTTTTATTGGCACTATTTTTGATCGCTTGCTATTACACTTTTTGTGATGTAAGGTGACAAAAAAATTGCTTTTTTTACACCGTTTTTATTTTAATTTTTTACGGTATTCACCTGAAGGGTTAGGTCATGTGATATTTTTATAGAACAAGTTATTACGGACGCTGCGATACCTAATATGTATACTTTTTTTTTATGTAAGTTTTACACAATGATTTCATTTAAAAAAATAAATAAATCATGTTTTAGCGTTTCCATAGTCTGAGAGCCATAATTTTTTAAGTTTTTGGGCGATTACCTTGGGTAGGGTATGATTTTTGCGTTTTATTGGCACTATTTTGGGGTGCGTGTGACTTTTTGATCCCTTGCTAATACACTTTTTGTGATGTAAGGTGACAAAAAATGGTTTATTTAGAACAGTTTTTATTTAATTTTTTTTACGGTGTTCATCTGAGGGGTTAGGTCATGTGATATTTTTATAGAGCCGGTCGATACGAACGCGGCGATACCAAATATGTATACTTTTTTTTATTTATGTAAGCTTTACACAATAACAGCTTTTTTAAAACAAAAAAATTATGTTTTAGTGTCTCCATATTCTGAGCCACAGTTTTTTAAATTTTTGGGCGATTGTCTCAGGTAGGGGCTCATTTTCTGCGGAATAAGGTGACGGTTAGATTGGTACTATGTTGGTGGACAAATGCCTTTTTGATCGCTTGCTGTTGTACTTTTTGTGATGTAAGGTAAAAAAAAAATTGTTTATTTAGCACAGTTTTTATTTTTTACGGTGTTCATCAGAGAGGTTAGGTCATGTGATATGTTTATAGAGCTGGTCGATACCAAATATGTATACTTTTTTTCCCCCCTATTTTTTACCAATTTTTTTTAACTTTATTTGGGGAAAATGACATTTTTGTTTATTTTTACTTGAAACTTTTAATTTTTGGGGAGGAAAACTTAATTTTGGGGGGTATATTCCTTTACAATGCATTCCAATACTTCTGTATTGGAATGCATTGGCTGTATGAGTAATACTGTGTGTATTACTGATACAGCTTCCGGGGCCTGTGAGATCCAGGGGGCTGGATCTCACAGGCTCTTCACCGGAAGGCAGCGCGATGCCTTCCTTAGACATTGCGCTGCCTTCCATGCCATCGGGTCCCCCCCACAGCCGCATGGGGACCCGATGGCACCGCCGCCCGCCGGATAAGGTAAAAGCCGCAAACCGCAGGTCTGAATTGACCTGGGGTTTGCGGCGATCGCCGATACAGGGGGGTCACGGGACTTCCCCCAGCGTTGTGACAGGATGCCCGCTGAATAATTTCAGCGGGCATCCTGTCACAATTAACCCCCGCCGCGCCGCAATGTAAATTTAAACTTAGGACGTACCGGTACGCCCTAAGCCCTTAAGCGGTTAAAGAGTTTCTGTCACCTGAAAAATGGGTATTAAGCATATTATAAAAGTTTGTTTTTCTCAATAAAGGCTTTAGGCAGTGAGATGGCACTAATATAGTTATGTTCAGCTGACATTAGCACATCGCTAATCTCTGCCAGCCTAATACCCATTTTTCAGGTGACATAAACCCTTTAAACACATAGGGGTAGAATTATCAAACTGGTGTAAACTAGAACTGGCTTAGTGGCCTATAGCAACCAATCAGATTCCTCCTTTCATTTTCCAAAGGATTTCTGAAAAATGAAAGTTGGAATCTGATTGGTTGCTAGGGGCCACTAAGCCAGTTCTAGTTTACACCAGTTTGATAAATCTCCCCCATATTCCATACAGAATAATGCAGATATACTATATACTCCTACATCCTAAGTCTCTATTGGATCCTATAAATGGCAAACTATAGAAATTAGGCCTCCCACATGACCGTATTTTTAGTCTGCGTCTGATCCGCATTCTTTGCGGTTCGGACACTGACCTATTCTCTTTATGGAACCATGAAAAATGCATAGAGCACAGGGATGAAATCTGTGTGCTGTCTGCATCTGTGCAGCCATTCCGCTGTGTCCTGATGTCCTATTCTTGTCCATCTTGCAGACAAGAATAGGCATTTCTATAATAGGGACCGAGAAACGTGCGGGATGGACACGGATGGTATTTGTATCCGCAGTTTGCAGAATGCAAAATACATAAAGTCGTGTGCATGAGGCCTATCCTGAACTCCCAGTTTAGCCAAGAAAGAGCAAAAAAATATAAAATAAAATGTAGTGTGATCAAGAATGTATAAAATATTTCCAACAATAACATAATACAGCCTGCACAGTTCTACACTGCATACCAAATAGAGCCTACCTTGAATACTGCACATGAATGTTTTCTCCCAAGCATACATCTTAATAAATCTGATGCTGGTCAAGATTTCATTCATAACTCGAATTCTTTGATCTGTGATTCCGATGCATTTTTTCCTAAAATATGCAGTTAGTTTTGATGCAACCATCTAAAGGCAAATAAAAGAGAATGTAGTGTACATGTAGATAGAAAGATAGATATGAGATAGATAGATAGATAGATAGATAGATAATAGCTATAGAGAGATAGATAGACATGAGATAGATAGATAGATAGATAGATAGATAGATAATAGATATAGACAGATAGATAGATATACATGAGATAGATAGATAGATAGATAGATATACTGTATATACATGAGATAGATAGATAGATATAGATAGATAATACACTGACCAAAAATAAAAACACAACACTTTCGGTTTTGCTCCCATTTTGCATGAGTTGAACTCAAAGATCTGAAACATTTTCTACATACACAAAAGGCCCAATACTCTCAAATGTTCTTCACAAATCTGTCTAAATCTGTGTTAGTGAGCACTTCTGTTTTGCCGAGATAATCCATCCCACCTCACAGGTGTGGCATATCAAGGTGCTGATTAGACAGCATGAATATTGCACAGGTGTGCCTTAGACTGTCCACTATAAAAGTCCACTCTGAAATGTGCAGTTTGATCACACAGCACAATGCCATAAATATCTCAACGTTTGAGGGAGCGTGCAATTGGCATGCTGACTGCAGGAATGTCTACCAGAGCTGTTGCCCGTGCAATGAATGTTCATTTCTCTACCATAAGCCATCTCAAAAGCCTTTTCAGAGAATTTGGTAGTACATCCAACCGGCCTCACAACCGCAGACCACGTGTAGCCACACCAGCCCAGGACCTCCACATCCAGCATGTTCATCTCTATGATCACCTGAGACCAACCCCCCGGACAGCTGCAGCAACAATCGGTTTGCTCATCGTCCTTATCGGGGTCTGGACCTGACTGCAGTTAATCGTCATAACCAACTTCAGTGGGCAAATGCTCACATTCGATGGCGTCTGGCACATTGGAGAGGCGTTCTGTTCACAGATGAGTCCCGGTTTTCACTGTTCAGGGCAAATGGCAGACAGAGTGTGTGGCGTCGTGTGAGTGATGTCACGGTGGGGAGTGGGGGAAAACTCCTGCCCGTATAACGTAGGAGCAGCTAGGCCTGGACACCAGGAAAAAGGAGCAGGTCACCACCTAAAGCCATCCTAATCCTGGCCCTGACTCCTAAAGACATGAGGGAACATAGGGGAGACATCAAGGTGACATTGATGTGGAGGCCCGTCCCACTGTACAGATGGTATATCCAGGATAGGAGCAGCACTCCAGCTCACACAAAGGCTGAAGGCAACTGACCTCAGGTTAACAATACAACATATAAAGAGCCAAGAAGCCACACCCAAGACACACCTAAATCCACACCAGCCAGATAATTAACCCCTCCAGCACCAGAAAGAGAAGGACCCAGGGGAAAGGAGGAGCCACCTACATGCTCTAACAACAGCATGTACGGAAACCGTGTCACGGCGCACACAACAGAGGCCATGACAGGTGAGCGGTTTGCTGACGTCAACGTTGTGGATCGAGTGGCCCATGGTGGCGGTGGGGTTATGGTATGGGCAGGCGTATGTTATGGACAACGAACACAGGTGCATTTTATTGATGGCATTTTGAATGACGAGATCCTGAGGCCCATTGTTGTGCCATTCATCCACGACCATCACCTCATGTTGCAGCATGATAATTCACGGCCCATATTGCAAGGATCTGTACACAATTCCTGGAAGCTGAAAACATCCCAGTTCTTGCATGGCCAGCATACTCATCAGACATGTCACCCATTAGGCATGTTCGGGATGCTCTGGATTGGCGTATAAGACAGCGTGTTCCAGTTCCTGCCAATATTCTGCAGCTTCGCACAGCTATTGAAGAGGAGTGGACCAACATTCCACAGGCCACAATCAACAACCTAATCAACTGTATGTGACGGAGATGTGTTGCACTGCGTGAGGCAAATGGTGGCCACACCAGATACTGACTGGTTTTCTGACCCCCCCTCCCCCAAGGCAAAACTGTGCACATTTCAGAGTGGCCTTTCATTGTCGATAGTCTAAGGCACACCTGTGCAATATTCATGCTGTCTAATCAGCACCTTGATATGCCACACCTGTGAGGTGGGATGGATTATCTCGGCAAAGGAGAAGTGCTCACTAACACAGATTTAGACAGATTTGTGAACAATATTTGAGAGTAATGGGTCTTTTGTGTATGTATAAAATGTTTCAGATCTTTGAGTTCAGCTCATGCAAAATGGGAGCAAAACCGAAAGTGTTGCATTTATATTTTTGGTCAGTGTAGATATAGACAGATAAATAGACATTAGATAGATAGATAGATAGATAGATAGATAGATAGATAGACAGACATGAGATAGGTAATTAGATAGATAGATATAATAAATTAAATCAATAGTATATAAAACAAATTTAAAGGAGTAAAATAATAGTATTGGAAATGAATGTATAGACATATAATAGGTTAGACAGATGAGTAATCTTACCATTAATGGATAAAAAAAGATAAATGCAGCAGAACCTATCAGTGCTGTGGGTCCCAGAAAGAATACAGTGTACAGCATTCCCAAGAGGGCAATTAAAGGACCAGCAGCGAGCATACAGCCAATTGTGGTAGCTTCATATAATCGATAGCCATCGCTGCTACACATGTTAACTAGCTGGAAGAAAACACACCATGATATAGTCATATACACCATCACATAGTCATATACACCATCACATAGTCATATACACCATCACATAGTCATATACACCATCATATAGTCATACACTATAGCGATTATCAAAATGCCTACTCATCAGTTTAGATAAATAAGGTATATTAAAGAATAAGACACACTATGACCTACACTAACCTACATGTATATAAAGCTGATGAGAATGGAAATGGAATGTTATCTACCAAGTTTCACATGACCTGAAAGCTGGAACAAGTTGTAATGGCCACGCCAGCATTACATTATGTACTATTCATCTGGTCATTGCACAATCATGTGTATCATGAAATCACTGCCTTTTTGTTAGAAGTGTCCCCGATGAGCTGATTACAGGGTTTCTTGCTGCTGGACGCTCCAGAGATCAGCTGTGGGGAGGACAGTAGCAAGTGTTCAATTTCCCTGTAGTCCATCTCAGGAGAAATAAAGCATTGTACAATGTCCATTGATATTACTGGGCTGTCCATGTAATCCACAGACAGGCCATGTCCTTCTAAAGAGAGGTAGCAAGTCTTCACAAGGGGTGCAGAGGTTCAAGTCAATTCTGGGCCCAGGATCCTGAGATGACCCAAAGATCCCTCTGCCACATAAGAAGATGTCAGTATCATAGAACGCAGATGATAGATGGGGCACCTTGAGACAGATTTTGCATGGGGGCTCGGGATCTTGAAGATACACTTCTGCTAACTATTGGGGGTCTCAGATGGGGAACTACATAGGAATTTACTCAGAATGATCTAATAAGGCCCTTGGAATGTTTTTCTAAACCAGGTCATAGCCAGTTCTGGCGCATCCATTTTGTTTTTCTTAATTTTTCTGTATCTACACTTGAAAATATAAATGTAGCCATAAAGACTTGATCAACAACTGGACGCTGAATTTTCTCTATTCAGGAGCTAACTTACCTCCCCCGTTGTAATATCCTTAGATACTTTAAGTTTCAGGATCTTTCTGAAAGCCAGAGCTAAAACGGCTCCTTTTAGTCGAATTCCTGTTCTGTAGTTCATTGCCCAGTAAAGTGCAAAAGACCAAGATCTTACAAGCTCCGCTGTAAAAATACCAAATACTACAAATAGCCCATGAAGGAGATTCGATTCCGTTGATTCTGCGTACTCAAGTAGTGCACGGATGAAGATGGCCTGTAGAGAGAGAGGCAACAATTAAGAGCATAAAGGGGGATTTATCAAAACTTGTACAGCTGACTTAGTTGCTCATAGCAATCAATCAGAATAATCCTTTCATTTTCCAAAGATGCTCTGAAGAATTAAAGGTTGAATCTGATTGGTTGCCATAAGCAACTAAGCCAGTTATCCTTTGCACCAGTTTTGATAAATCTCCCCACCAAATGTCCCAAAATTGTACAAGATACTATATGTCCCTCCAATCTAAATTCTGGTGAAGAATCTCCTAGAGGTATCCCTTGTCAGTTTTTTTTTTTAGTTTGAGCACTTTTTTTTTTAGCAAGGTTCCTGTTCTTTACTTATTTAGGATATAAGGTATATTTCTCAGATGCTTGACTAGTCGTTTCTATATTATGCTAAAGCGACAAAAAACCATAAGGGACACACATAAAATATCAAATCTTTATTTAGTAATCAATAATTACAACAACTCATTTAATCTAAAATAAATGATAAAATATAGCAGCAGTGCAGGCAAGCGCTGCGACAAGCAGCTCCCCTGCTAAACCACAAGGTACCCGATCCCCACTAATACTAATGCTCTATACATAGCAATGGTGACGTATTTCCCAAGGTAACTCCAACTAATATATCAACTGCTATGTATATAATCATCCACCATAGGGCCCAATCAAAGTGCCCAACTGTGGATATACTAATAGCAAGTGGCTAAAGGAAAAGAAAATAATCAAATACCTTGGTAGTCAACCAATGAAGAGATCGGACCTCTGGTCAGCTGGGAGCGCACCCGACGCACGTTTCGCTCCGCTTTTTCAAGGGGAGGAGCGTAACGTGCGTCGGGGTGCGCTCCCAGCTGACCAGAGGTCCGATCTCTTCATTGGTTGACTACCAAGGTATTTGATTATTTTCTTTTTCTTTAGCCGCTTGCTATTAGTATATCCACAGTTGGCCACTTTGATTGGGCCCTATGGTGGATGATTACTAAATAAAGATTTGATATTTTATATGTGTCCCTTTATGGTTCTTTCGGTGCTCTATTTGTCGTCATGCATTTTTCCATCTGTTAGATGGTTAAGTAGGTTGTGCTAATATATTATGCTAGTGGTGGCATAGTCACCCATCTATCTATTATTATCTTACTTAGCCATTCAGCAAGACTCAAGGAAGAAAAGCGACTACCTTTACAGCACACTCATTTTTAGACAAACAGAATAGGAACTCACAGGGCCAATAAAGGTAGCTACCATGGTGATAATCAGAGACAACAAAGCCAACAAGGATCTGGTTTGGCAGAAGCGCCATAGCACCAGCGTGAGAGATGCCTTCTTCTTCCCACACTTCTGGAGCTCTTCTTCCCAAAGTCTCTGTAGCCTGTAGGAAGAATAAACATAGTAGTCACAATACAAATATATTGCACTTTATGTGTACTGTAGCAAGTTTACTTATTTATTCTTTTATAGCATTTCTGAAATTCCAAGTATATAAAAAAAAAAACAGTAATAACAGTTAAATTTTTGTAAAGTGGGGTATGTTAAAGGATATATCGGGGAATTTCCCAAAGAGTGATCGTTCCTATAATAGCATGCAGTGAGGGGGAGTGGGGTTAAAAACTGTCTATAAACCCATCAGCATATTGCACTTCATGGCTTCCCTTATGCACAAATTTGCTCTGGTGTTTTTTTAGAGCCACTGCAAAAATGCAATAAAAATTGCTTATGATTTTGCCACACCGCATTCTTTTTAATGGACTTTTTAGGTGATATTTTAGTGTTTGAATGACATTTTATTTTCTACCTTTTTTCTCTATAGCTATTGCTTCAATATGCTGAATAAAAAAAAAACACTGGTAGAAAAAATACTGCATTTCATATTTCCCATAGAATTTGGGCAGCTCAAGTATGAGCCGAGCGCTGGAGTCTGCTCAATACATAACATGAACTACCGGCAGAGGGACTCTAGAATATGAGGACTCCCTAGCACACGCTCTGCATTGAGCAGACTCCTCTGCTAGGTTTGCACTGGAGCTACTCACTATCAATTTAAGCAAAATGACTAGGTTCATTCCAGTAAGTGACCTAACGGTATCCTTCACAAATGTATGCTGCCCCGACACTGGGCACCCCCACGATCTGCTGTTTTTGCCAGCTTTTTGGGAGCTGACATGCAGTAACCTGACACAGCTAGTTCACAATGGATGAAGTCTTCTGCTTCCGGCTCTGTCCTCTGTTTTGTGGCCAGTGCTGGCGGGTGCTGAAAACAGCTGATTGGCGGGGATGCCAGGTTCGGATCCCCACCAACTGATATTGATGGCCTGGGATTGTCCATTAATATCGAGAGACAGGAAAAACCCTATTGAAGGGATAAGGTATCAATATCTGATGGTTGGGGGTCTGACTCCCGGCACCCTTGCCAATCAACTGTTTGAAGAGGATGCAAGACTCCAGTGATGTCACATTCATCAGTCACATGGCCTAGGCACAGATCGATCCCACTGAAGTGAATAGGTCTGAGCTGCAATACCAAGCACAGATGCTATTCAATAGGCGGCACTGTGCTTGGTAAGCTGCGAGGAGACTGTTGCGTCTACAAACCACTGAACAGACGAGTTCTGGACTCCTTCTCTGATATCGATGACCTATCCTATTAAACACCCGAAAGAAACCTTTAAAGCAGTTCCCTAATATATATGTAAATTCAGGGTTTGTAGGTTCTTACAACTTAAACCCAATGACCTAATATTTTTGGAAGGTTACATTAATTTATTATTTACATTTTACTTTCTATGAGTTACACGACTATAGTTCCTCAGTGAATATGGTGGATTTTATTCTTACAGAATAACTTCCTCCATTGTTTGCTCTATTTAACGTAGGTGCCGGCTCAGTTCAAGGTTATGTTTTCTGCAGATTCATTGGGACTGTTCAGGTGCCAAGATGTGAAAGAACCATGTGATTATTACCAAAGTATCTTGAGATTATCAGAAACTATTTATGTTTTTACGGAAACAAGCCCGCTCTTCTAATGCAACCGTTAAGCTCTATTGATAAGACTATTCAGAACATCAGAAAAACCTTCTCCATGCTGTGTTGTGAAGCATCAACTTTAGCCAAGATAGACCTAAATGCTGATATAGGTGTGGATGAAGCACTGTGCCACAACACTGGAAGGAGGGGACAGAGGGGAATCTGTATAGGGATAGTGTTCAGTGGTAGACATAGAGGGGGAGATTTATCAAACTAGTGTAAAGTAGAACTGGCTTAGTTGCCCATAGCAACCAATCAGATTCCACCTTTCATTTTCCAATGGAGCTTCGAAAAATGAAAGGTGGAATCTGATTGGTTGCTATGGGCAACTAAGCCAGTTCTACTTTACACCAGTTTTGATAAATCTTCTCCAGAGTGGGTGGTGAGACCGCATGCGGTTCCCGAGACAGCAGTAGGCATAAGCTTGTCCACCAAGAAGCGTGTTGGTGGGCTGGAAGCTGGAGCAAGTGATTGAGTTCCTGAGTGGAAGCTACATGGAGGGTCTTCTAAAGCTGAGACCCAGAGGTCCAGGAGTTCTTGAGTAGTACAGCTTAGCAAGGCCAGAGTGTTGTCAATGGATAGTGAGTGACTGGATGCTCTGTGGCCTGTAAAATGCCCCATAGGTTCCAGTCCTGAGCAAGCAGTGGACTGGTGATGATCTATCCGATTGGTGGGGGTCCGACACCCTGCACCCCGACTGATTGGCTGTTTCCTAAACCTTATGGCAACTGATTGGGGGAGGTAAATTTTCAGGAGACTAGAAAACCAGGGCTGTGGAGTCGGTAGATAAATGCTCCGACTCCGACTCCTCAGTTTTTTGTACTTCCGACTCCGACTCCGACTCCCCGACTCCGACTCCTCTGTATTTAATATGCAAATGTATTTTATACATTCCTTGAAGGAAAGAAAGAAGTTCTTCTAAGCTCTTCTTGCACAGAGAGGTAGTTGGGCAGAAGCTGCTGCCTTCTCCTTTGTGTGCTGATCTTCTGCTGAAGACAGGGCAGTGGGAGGATCCAAGAAGGGACATTTATTTTAAAACATGATTTCCCTAGAAGAATCCCATAGTCATGTTTAAAGTTTAAGATAACATTCTGAGTTTACACGTTTTATAGCCTTAGCTGAATGACAGCAGTTTTTCCAATGGTTTACAGCAGGGATGTCAAACTCGTGGCCCTCCAGCTGTTGCAAAACTACAACTCCCATCATGCCTGGGCATACTACAGCTATCAGGGAATGATAGGAGTTGTAGTTTTGCAACATCTGGAGGGCCATGAGTTTGACATCCATGGTTTACAGCTTCAGTCTTGAACTATTGACCCTCCATTCCCTTCACTTATACAAGTGTCTCTAGTCCTGCAAAACACATATTTACTTAATCCCTTATCAGTGAGAGGCTAGGTAAACCATGGGCATTGTGTTCCCTGTAACATCAGAACACAACACAATGCAAAGTATATGTATTGCCACTCCTAATTGTGCATTGCGTACCATATAGTGAAGCATATGAAAAGCATGCTTCTTCACATCACTGAACGCGTTTGTTTTGCGGTTACGTGAGGCACTGCATGCATTGACCTTTATTCTTACAGTAGAGAAGTCATTAATTATAACTGTTTATGAATTCGGACATTTAAACTTGCTTTTTTATTTTTTTATTCCAATTTAAATTTAGTAGGAGTCGGAGTCGGAGTCGGTTCATTTTTTGCCGACTCCGACTCCAGGTACCCAAAATTGACTCCGACTCCGACTCCTCGACTCCGACTCCACAGCCCTGTAGAAAACCCCTTTAAGGTAGTGTGAAGATCCACTCAATGCAGGTGGCGGGATTCTCCTTTCTGCCGGTTCTGCATCTCTTTGCCCATAGGGTGCGCAATCTCTCCAGTTCTTAAAGGGCCACTGCGTGCACCTTAGTTCCCCCAAGCCAATGGGTGGCCGCCTTAGGGTAAACCACCTTCTCGTGTTTAAAGGTTCCAGAGCAATAGGTTCAAGTTCCCTAGTTGTCTGCACTACTTGTTTTGTTCTCTCTCCCATGAATCGACTTCTTCATGTCTCCAGTTTGACCCTTCTCTGCCTGATCTCCATACTTAACCTGACCCGCCTGCCTTGATTGTTGGACTGACTTTGGATAGCACAAACTCTGCTTACCCGGACCTTGGCTTGTCCCTGACTATGGTTTTGCCTGACCTTTTAGCAGCATTGGACCAAAATCCCTTGAGCCCACCAGATTAAATGATTCTGAGTGCTCACCCTCTGTGTATACACAGGTCCAATATTATCAGAGCTTGGGCTTACCAGAGGATCATCTGGTACTCTGGTGAGCCAGTCTGACCCTGCCCCTCTACTTTTCGCCCTGGTGTCTCTTGACCCCCATGGGTCAAGAGTCTACTGAGAAGAGACTATTCCAAGAGGTAGCAGCCTGGTGGTTCTCCTGCAGTGGAGTTCCGATCCCTGTATAGAGGTTAAAGGGTGTAGACCAGTGGGTCACCTTACATAACTCCCTTAGCAATAGCCCAAGTTTATTCTGTTCATCTGCATTTCTTAGTGATCCATGAGTTGTTTAGGAATGAAAAATGTAACTCACAAGAACCTGCACTGATAACATTAATGTTATATCACAGATGGGTAACATATGAAATTGGTAAAGTTCTGTAATATGGTGCTTTGAAATCTAACTCAGATATCAGTCTGAGGACAGATGAGTGCAACACTACTTTGTCAACTGCAGATCATATGACCAAACTGACCATTTAAAATGCCTCCCTTGCATATCAGAGCTTCTAATAGGAATTTCACTCTGATATTTCAACTCAGTGACTTCTACAGTGACATGTCCACAAGAGACACGTCACTACTGAAACCAGTGGATGGCTGCAGTGGAGCAGGTGACCATGCCCTTGCGGGAGAGGAAACAAACCATGGACCGCTAGATGGACACATAGGAGCCAGTGCACACTACCAGAGCAGCGGGGAGCAGGTAACTATGAATCGTTCAATATTGGAGGCAGGCTGGGGGTATCAGAAAAAAATTTGGTATTCCCAGAGAATACCTTTAAAGAGGTATTCCAGGATTTTTACACTGATGGCCTAGCATCAGAATAAGCTTAGTTTTTAGTTTATTGTTTGCTTACATAGTGCCAACATATTCCACAGCACTTTATAGACATTGCCATTGCCTTTGGAGTATGGGAGGAAACCCATGTAAATACAGGGAGAACATGCAAACTCCATGTAGATGTTGTTCTTGGTTGGATTAGACCCCAGGACCGGGGGTGTAACTACCATAACGGCAGACCATGCAACTGCTATGGGGCCCAGGGTAAGAGGGGGCCCAGTTTGAATAATCTCCTCTTCTACTAGAGGTGAAAACTTGGTCAGGAGTCTACCCTCTAAAGCAGGGGTGCACAATGTTTTCTGTGTGGGGGCCACATTGTCAGACTGAACCAATGTCAAGCGCCAAAAATAAAATTTAAAGAGGTATTAAAAACTGAAATCCTGTATTTATGGCATATTGAACATACAGTATAGAGGTGAAACTCGAAAAATTAGAATATCGTGCAAAAGTCCATTTAGTTCAGTAATGCAAATTAAAGGAATTGCATTAATGCAGCTTAAAATTAGAATTTTGTGAAAAGGTTCAATATTCTAGGCTCAAAGTGTCACAGTCTAGTCAGCTAATTAATCCATACCCCCTGAGCAAAGAGGACCTCAAAATCGTCACTTTGGGGTTTCATAAGCTGTAAGCCATAATCATCCAAATTATACCAAATAAAGGCTTGAAATATCTCGCTTTGCATGTAATGCGTCTATCTCATATGTTAGTTTTACCTGTTAAGTTGCATTACTGAAATAAATGAACTTTGCACAATATTAAAATTTTTCGAGTCTTACCTGTATACCAATAATATCTAGTTACAGTTCCAGGACTTCCATCTAATGGAAGAATTCATGAAAAATGCATTTGAGCAGCCACAAAACACAGACATACATGTCTGTTACCAGATGGTTGGGGGCCAAACAAAATGGTATCAAAGGCCGCATGTGGCCCCCGGGCCGCAGGTTGTGCACCCCTGCTCTAAAGGAACAACTTTTAGCAAATGAAGCAGTGGAAAAATGGCCCAAGGGTCACTGAAAAGGCTTTAGGCAGAAACCCTTCTGTTCTGTGTGGGGGGCCTGGTTTGATGCTCGCTATGGGGACCTTACTTCCCTATGTACACCACTGCCCAGGACCTCAGCATTGCAAGGCACCAGCTCTAACCTCTAAGCCACTGTGCTTCCCCATCAATATCTGATCGATGGGGATCAGACACCCCCCATTGATCAGTTGTACCTCTGGCAGTGGAACTACACAGCTCCATCCCGTCCTGTCCCCAGTGAAGTGAATAAGCAGCACTGCAGTAACCCCTGAACCCCCTCCATGCATCTAGTATATTGATGACCTATCCTAATATCTAATAATTGATGGCCAGAAAGATACATTAATAAACACTGGCCGATAGGACAAACAGAATGGAACAACCCGCAATCCTATAGATAGGACTTACCTCCAGCTGTTTATTTCTGACGCCTCTTGTGATGGCAGACCCCAAAGATCATTTATATGAAGTTTAGAGAGCCTGGCGACTTTTCTTGCAAGTGGAGTAATCCAATTTATAGTCATGAAGGAAAATAAGCCGGCATTATCAACCGGATGTCGGTGCCTGAAACATATTTTTACATAGATGACAGTAAAGGCAATAACTACAGTATACATTATGGCATGATATAAGTTTATCATGTATACCATAAATCCAGTTAATAAGTGCTGGCAAGCAATGACACTGTTTAGCAGTATGCACCATGTTTCCCATCTGGCACTATAGACAGGGCTCTGCCCAATGTTTCATGGCTTCTACTATATTAATAAAGTTCCTCTGCCTTTTTCCTGTTCCCACTGAACTTATAGTATTCATTTTACACAACTACAAAAGAACATATGCACAGGCAACTTTCGCTTAAATTTAAGCATTTCATCCCAACCCATGCAAATAAAACAATGCCATTTATTCTAAAGAGATTTAATTCCCCATAAACAATTCTGTTAACGGTCACCCAGCTTTCCCAGAAACTGCTGTAGCTTGCTACCAATGACCTTTTTGTTCTGGGTAGAAACTCAGTTTATTGGGTTTATACATTAAGCAGTTTCACTGATATAACTTTTTGCATGCTTTATATTTAAAGTATGTCCTATAGCGGTTTTATGCATTGTACTACACATTTTATGTATTGTGTAACATACAGCTGATGCTGCCAGCCATAAACCAGTGAAACAACATGTTCCCCACATCCTTCAGACTGACCCATACAAAGCAGGCTTACCTGTGTGTGGTGCGGAACGGCTTGAGTACTGGCAGGCTGTGCTGGTACCTGATGGTCCATTTTTCCTTTGCTGGTCTGTCCATGTTACTTGTAGAATAGTATAATCATGACGCCCGTTTCTGAACCTGTGGGTGAGAAGCAATGACACCGGCTCTTATAACCTCCTAACCTCCTATAACCTCCGTCTATTAAGCTGCTGCATCAAGTCATGACTCTGCAAAAAAAAAAGTTTCTAGTAAAGCAGCCTGGAGGGACATTGAACTCTATGCTAACATTACTATGATTGCTACTGTACATTAACCACTTATATAACACAAAAAGACTAAATGACTACACTACCCACTATGACGTCACAAAAACTGCTAATCTGTAATGTGCTCATGAAGGTGGAGGCTATGTCTGCCAACGTCCCCAAAAAGTTTACTCTCCTTATTGTCATCAGATATGATCCGCCAAAGAGTCTGAGAATAGAGAAAACCGACACACAACCTCAAAGTACAAAAACTGACACTAACACTAGGACCTGTTTACTGCAGCTGCCTCTACCGGGGAGCTCCAGACAAGGACACTGACGTGAAGGCTGCCACTCGAGAACTAACAAGAACTAATAGAGGTCCCATAGTAAGATCTCCCACTGCTTCCAGCTCAGAACCAGCCGCAATGTCTACTCGCTCCCAGTATGTGCCAGTCTATATATAATACTACTGTACAAACAGCACAGCTGACAGGTGCTACTCTGAACTTTCATACACTACACCAAGGAGTAATTCAAGTCAGCCTACACTGAACAAAATGGTCAACTCTACACTAACCTCATTCATTTAGAGGCTATATTCACATCTGTACTAGTTTTTCCCATGCTTCTGTTCCATAAAAAAATGGCAGCACGGAATCTGTCATATGACGGAAATAAATGTCACACGACTCGCAGGTATAAATATAGCCTAAGGGACATAAAGGGGCAGCTCTATCAAACCAGGGACAATGCCTTGTAGGTGAGCCCCAGCTGATTAAAAGTCTACCCCCACCCCCCCCCCCCCCCTCCACCATCTGTTGCGGTGACATTCTTTTATGTATTTATTGGGATCATCATAATTTTCGTTTTAAAACAATTAGTAAAGCAGAACATATAATGATCAGTTCTAAGTTGCACATCCCCTCCACTCTGCCTTGAAACATACTGTCCTGTTCACTTGGTTGACAGGACCAGGCATACAAATCGCCAGCCAGCCTGGAGTTCATTCTCAGCATATCAGTAGTACATCTTTTTGTCTTGGCCCCATCCCAAAGTAGACTACTGCGTATGCGCCAAGGATGAACTGAATGGCACAGGATTACAGGGCCTGGTGAGATGATGAATTAGCCGTCTAGTCCTGTCAATCAAGTAGAAGGGGAGTGGTTTGTAAAGCAGAGCGAAGGAGGTAAGGTGCACATAATGGCTAGTGGTGGTGCACTTAAGGACTAATTTGCATATTGTTAAAGAAGAATATTTCTCCTGAATGCTGCATTGGAATGGGAGGAGAAAGGTAGGCGTTAAATAAGATGGGGCAGCCCTACCAGGCATTGTGCCTAGTTAGATACTGATGAGCCTGATGACAGATGCCCTTTAAAGGGAACCTGTCATCAACTTTAGGCTGACCTCACTGAGGGCAGCATAAATTAGTGACAGAAATACTGATCTCAGCGGTGTGTCTCTCATGAGCTAAAAGTAAGTGGTTGCTGAGAACCAGCATCATAATCATTGCAGACTGGGCCTGGAAAAGAGTCCCGGCCACCTGAGAAGAGTCCTGGTTATTCATGAAGTCCTGCTCTCTCACCATCTGCTGATGATTGGCTGTTTTCTCCTAGACAGAAAGCGAGAAAACTAGGTAGAAGACTGTCAGTCATCAGCAGGTGGGCAGAGAGCAGGACTTCATGAATAACCAGGACTCTTCTCAGGTGGCCGGGACTCTTTTCCAGGCCCAGTCTGCAATGATTGTGATGCTGGTTCTCGGCAACCACTTACTTTTAACTTATAAATAACAGACCCCTGAAATCATCTCACCTGTCTCTACTTTATGCTGCCGTTAGTATGGGCAGCATAACGTTGTTGACGGGTTCCCTTTAAATATTTAATCTAGGGAATAGTAAGCAAAAAAAATATATAAAACTATGACAATGGTGCCACCTCCTGGCTGTAGCTGTGGGTATAAGAAGTATTACATATCTCCACCAGTTTATTGAAAGAGAATGGTATTGTTTGAGTTTACACTTTGTAAGATATTACCTGTAGTAATTCAGTCCCTGAGAACAGAATATGTCAATACTGTATATTCCTACTCCCTGGTCATGCCGCAACTAAGAAGATACAATCACAACACTAGATGCTGTTTCTACAATTTTCATTGATAGTTGCCGTCAATATAATCTTGTCATTCTGGAGCATTTAAAAACTCCCAGTCTAAATGCTCACCCAGATTAAGGCCTCATGCACTACGAACGTGCGCCGGCTGGGCCTGTGCTGCGGAGCGCAAATTTCAGTTCAATGCACGGGCACTGACCGTAGGGCTGCCGTATTCCGACGCGGACCATTCACTTGAATGGGGTCCGTGCCCACATCCGACGGTCAGCACTGAAAAAAGTAGTGCTTGCAATACTTTTTTGCGGTGCGGAGGCACGGACAGAAACCCCACGGAAGCACTCCGTGGGGTTTGGAGCCTCTGTTCCGCACTGCACCTTCTGGATTGCGGACCCATTCAAGTGAATGGGTCCACATCCATGATGCACACGGCCAGCACACAACCTAAAAGTACAAAAACTGACACTACCACTAGGACCTGTTTACTGCAGCTGCCTCTACCGGGGAGCTCCAGACAAGGACACTGACGTGAAGGCTGCCACACGAGAACTAACAAGAACTAATAGAGGGCCGCAATACTGCCACGGCCAGGTAACGGACGTGGGCATGAGATCTTACTCATAGTAAATCTGGGCCATTCTCTTTCCTTTTCTTCATCTGGCCCAAACCGCCATGATGACTTCAGTTGACAGAGTTTTCTACCAAGACATCTTCGGCCCTTTCCTTTTCTACTGCATCTATCCCCAGACTCTATAGCTGAGATCAGCAACCTTCGCCACGCCAGCTGCTGTGAAACTACAACTCCCAGCAAGCACACTTGCTTGACTGTTCTTGTAACTCCCACAGAAATGACAGAGACAGTGAAGCAAAAAAATACCAAACCTGGTGAGGGGAGCAAGTTCTTCGGCAGTGTCGTCTGTGTGCTTTTCTCTTTGGTAAGAGAATCTGTATTACCATCTCCAGAGTTTTTTCCTTTGCCAGTAACCGAGTAGTCCCTCTCCAGAAGTCAACAATTCCATCTTCTAATTTCACAACGGACTTGATTAATCTTGCATGATACAGGCATTCTGAAGGTCTCAAGTGTGGTTTGTAACGCTTACCTAACCAGTTACTACTACAGGTAAATGTAGCATGTATGAATTTTATGCATTCTTTTCTCTTCTTGTCCATTATTTAGTTCATTGATTTTAAGGTGTAGTCTTTGGGAGGAAAGGATATTAGCTATGCACATTGTGTAATGGCGTGATTGCAGTGAAGAGGTCAAACCAATATTATTTCTTTGCTCTTTCTTTTTTTATATATATATTTATTGCATTACTACTGTCCTTTGTTACAAAATGTAATGGAAACCCTAAAGGGAACCTGTCTCCAGGATTTTGGGTATAGAGCTGAGGACATGGGTTGCTAGATGGCCGCTAGCACATACGCAATACCCAGTCCCCATAGCTCTTTGTGCTTTTATTGTGTAAATAAAACGATTTTATACATGTGCAAATTATCTTGAGATGAGTCCTGTCCCTGACTCATCTCATGTACAGGGCTCATCTCAGGGTAATTTGCACATGTATCAAATCGTTTTTTTTACACAATAAAAGCACACAGAGCTACAGGGACTGGATATTGCGGCTGTGCTAGCGGCCATCTAGCAACCCATGTCCTCAGCTCTATACACAAAATCCCGGTGACAGGTTCCCTTTAAAAATATGTATAGATGCATATAGTTTACACTGTTTTAAAAGGAAAGCCAGATGCCCAAGAGCTTTTGATTTTTGATCAACAGGTAGTGCCACTAACTTTCATTAGCAAAAACAGCAACCTCAAAAAAGGAGTGAATTCCTTTGCGGGACTGCTACTGTATATTGCAATAATAATTGTCTATGAATGGACTTTTTGAGTGCTAATTATTAGTGATGAGCGGCAGGGGCAATATTCAAATTTGTGATATTTCAAAAATATTTGGGCGAATATTCGCCATATATAGAGATATCTCCAGTCATTATTTTCTTGATTGCGGAAATTGGCAATTGAAAAATCCCCGATAAAAATTTGCATTATGAAAATTCGCAATCAACACTACTCCTAAAGTCAAAGATATTGGAGCCTTCACATTGGCCACAAGCTAGAAGCAGGGAGGGATCATGTGTACTGGTTAAAAGAAAATCTCAAAATATTCGAAATTACAAATATATATCACTATATTCTAAATATTCGTGAATTCTCGAAGTGCCGATATTCGCACTAAAAATTTGCAATTCAAATATTCGTGATCAACACTACTAATTATCACCCAATAATGAATAGTCTACTTCCTATGGACCCTAGAACGTAAAAGACTAGCGCAAGTTCATATAAGAAGCTGTAAACAATCAAGCCTTAAAAGGTTCAGTTTCATAAATGATGACTCTTTGATTTAAGTAGCTCTGTAGATTTTAGGAGTCTTGAGACTCTTCACTGGAAACAAACTCTTAAGGGTAAGCACCATCTGGTTTACTTATACAGTATACTGAACAGTGTGTGCTGGATCTTGTCACATAACAGCTGAAGCTTCATTCAGGATCCTCTAAGAAGTCAAAAATAGTCTGACCCAAGCTCTATTTCTACAATTTCCTTACAAACACCAATAGGACATTGCTTGAATGAGATCCTTTCTCTCAAGCTGCAACAGCTGTAACAGCCTTCAGAGAAGCCCTCGTCTGCATGATCTACTCACTTAGGCTTCGTTAACATCTCCGTTTGGAGATCCAGCAGGCTGTTCTGGCTTAGACATAAATGCCAGACGGAAAATCAACTTGCATGCAGCGTTTTTTGGCCGACTGAAACCCGGCATATATGGCATACGGCATATAAATCAGCCTGATCACTGCCGGACCTCATTGGAGGCAATAGTGGTGAAGTAGATGTCGGATTCTGTGTGATCCGGCAGGATGCTCTGTGCCGGAATAGCCTGCCGGATCTCCAGACAGGGATGTGAACGAGGCCTAAGAAAGGGTATCCAGATGTAAACCTAAATACCAATAGGACACATATTTGACCCACATCTGCACAATAGACGTCTATAGGGACATTTCACTATGCATCTGTTATATGGGGCGATGGTAGTCTCACATCATTATATGAGGTTATATTTTAATGCTGTTGATAGTGTGAGATCCAGTTCTTTTTCTATTGGGTTTGATATATACAGTATACACAAACAAGTGACTGCAAGAATAATAGCGGCAGAGGTATTTTATATCCAAAAAAGGTTCAGCGGTAAGGTACCCGCAAAAAACAACTACTACACAATTAAAAAATAAAATAAAATCAAGGATATAGTAGTAAACTCACAGTGTGAATTGCTTTTTAAAAACCCTCCATGCGGGTAATTTGAGCATCAAGTAAACACATAAGCAGAGCTGAACTAATACTTCTTGTATCAGGAGACTTTTGTTGTCCTGCCAGTTCTGCTAAACCATGCAGCCTGTGTTGGACCCTCTTGATCTGATCGTACAACCTACCCTCTGGGGCTCAGTAGGATCCATTCAACTAAGCAGTGCTGTTTGTTCTGGATAATTGCCTGCTAGATCAGGTCACCTTTTGGGTCCTTTTACACAGGCATGTCAATCATGCTCATTTACTGCCATTGACATTAAGCAATCGTAGGAAGAACGATCGGTAATATCACTGTTCGTCCCCATGGAGTTCACATTGGTTGGCAGCACATACCCGGTCTACACACATTAACAACATTCATGATACATGTGTCTGTGTTTGTCTATAAGGAGCTCTGTGCAGAGTCTAGGGAGTATCATCAGGAATACATTTATTCAAAGATCCGCATTTTCCTCATGTTACCTTTACTCTGGCTTTTATCTTGGAAACACATCGAAAATGACAGCATTTCATTTTCAGTGATAATAGTTTTCTTGTAAAGTGTGCCCATGGCTCTGCGGGTACCTGTTTAGTTTCCCTTGTAGGTTCTGATATTTAGTTTATTATATTGGAATGGTCCAATAATGATCAGTGGTCCACATGGATCCATGAGTTCATACCAGTTTTTTCCTAAAATGTGACTTACACACATTAGAAAGTGCCCCAGATGTGTAACTTTTCTCTTCAGTTGTCAAATTTTAAACCATTGAGAAGAAAAGCAGGAACCAAGGAGACATATGTTACACCACATGTTACACCACATTTATTAAAGGGGTTTTCCAGGACTTAATTTATAATGACCTATCCTTAGGATAAGTAATCATTACCCGACTGGCGGAGTTACACTGCTCCGTTCACTGTGCAGTGGCCATGCCACATTACTGCAGCACTTGAAGGGGTTCTGAAGTTTTTTTAAACTGATGATCTATCCTCTGAATAGATTATCAGCATCTGACCGGCAGGGGTCCGACACCCGGGACACCCGCCGATCAGCTGTTTGAGAAGGCAGAGGCGCTGGCAGTAGTGCCGCCGCCTTTTCACTGTTTTTACCGCAGGCCCAGTAACGTAACGACTAGTTTCAATGGCCTGGGCGGGGCTAAGCTCTGTTCACTTGAATGGCGCTTAGCCCTGCCCAGTCAAGTTGATACTAGTCGTGACGTCACTCGGCCAGCGGTAAACAGCGAGAAGGCTGCGTCGCTCATGAAGTGCCGCTGCCTTCTCAAACAGCTGATCGGCGGGGGTCCTGGGTGTCAGACCCCTGCCGGTCAGATGCTGATGATCTATCCTGAGGATAGATCATCAGTTTAAAAAACTGCAGTACCCCTTTAAGTAGCTGGGAGTTGGACAACAACAATCTGATATTGATGACCTATCCTAAGGACAGATCAGCAATACTATCACCAGTTTATGGGGTCCTTACTAAGGGCAACATAAAGTAGCGACAGGTCTCCTTAGCAAAATCCTGGGTCACTTTCTTTAATTGACTCCATTTTGCTAAAAATCTTGTTCTACACAGCTCCAGCGTATGCCAAAGGAGTCCCCATGAGCTCCAGGCTCTCACCACCCACCTGCTGTTGATTCAGCTGGAAACAAACTGTCAATCAGAGATAGGTGGGTGGGGAGATATCAAGACTCCTTGGCATGTGCTGGAGCTGTTAGGATGTAAAAGTGAGAGCAGTGGTGGGGCCTGGCCGGCAATGTAGCAGGACGCACAAGCGGGAGCTCCTGAGCACCGGATGATATAATCCTTCACCATCCTGAGGCCCCTGCATCCTACCCGGCCCTGAGGCAATACTTTTCTGGGGGCATTCCTCTACCATCCTGCTGAACGGCCATGAAGCGAGTGGCCCGCAAGGTGAGGGAGGCAGCTGGCTTGCCTCCCGCCAAACATGGCACCACCGCGACTAGTAAAACATCAGAGGTGGCGGCGCGCCTGGAAAGGTTCGCACGCACCCCTCCTGAGGAGGATCCCATCGCTGGGTCTAATGACCCGATCGCGGAGCAGAGACGGCAGATGGAGGAAGATACAGGCACTGCTGAACTCGGTGGGGACTCCTGCCAAGATGGCGGCCCGCATGTACCTGCAGTGCACGGAGGTGAGGGGAGAAGCGTGACTGCCTCTGAGGATCGGGTGGCTGAGAGACTGCGACCTATGACATCTGGGATGCCAGATATTGACGATCCTACCACCAGGGATGTGTATAAGGCTGTGCAACAGTGCAGTGCAGCGCTGCTGACCCTGAACACAACCATGGGGTCCTTGCAGGAGAGTGTATCCTGCATTAGACAGGACCTGAGAAAGGTTACAGAGAGGGTCACTGGGGTGGAAGAAAGAGTGAGTCTCATTGAGGACCAAGTACCCCCCATAAAGCGAGACTTAGCTAAAGTGATTCATAATGTCACTCTTCTCATCAGCAAAACGGAAGACCTGGAGAACAGATCCCGTCGCAACAACCTCCGTCTAATTGGTGTGCCTGAGAAAGTGGAGACATCCAATCCTGTCCAATTCTTTGAATCCTGGCTGATATCTAAATTTGGGCGAGACTCCTTGTCCCCCTTATTTGCAATTGAGAGAACGCACAGAGTTCCGTTCCGCCCTCAGCCACCAGGGGGCCTACCACGACCTGTTCTGATGAAAATTTTACACTTCATTGACCAGGACAACATACTCCGCAAGGCAAGAGACCACCAGGAGTTATTTATTAATGGTCACAAGATATCCATATTCCCGGATTTCTCGGCAGAGGCACAAAAACACTGTGCCAAGTTTCTCGAAGTTAAGAAGCGCCTCCGTGCAAATAATATACAGTATTCTATGCTATACCCATCTAAATTGAGAGTGGTGGTGGGCGGCGTTGCTCATTTCTTCGAAACACCAGAAGATGCTTCCCGTTGGATGGATTTAAAGGGCAACTCGCTGCAGGATTCCAGTGGATCGGGCTGACCTATCTGACAACTGAAGTCTGGCTGAGTCTGCTGAGATGGCCGTCATACTGTTGTACCGGGAATGTGGATGAGTATATCATACCTTAGGCAAAGTCCCGAGCTGTTTATGTCTCTTGGCTCTTTATTGGGAGAATGACTCCTCCTTGTTGGAGACCCTTTCTTACGCATGGTTATATTATGCTCTGTTTCCGGTCAAATGACTGTAGTACATTTTCTGCCTGAGGGCCAGATTGCTGTTTGGATTTTCCAGTTTTTCCATTCAGGAGCCTATTGTTATGCATGTTAATTGCTCAGAGTTTTCTTAGAAAGTTGTTATGTTCTTTCTACTATTCTACTGGTATGTGCGTAGAGTTACTGCTGCCGCTATCTCTGACGGCTACAGAAATGTTCAATTGCCTCATATTGTTTACTGTCTTGGCTGGTTAGCTGAGGGATGTTATGTTTTCAAGTTTGTACTGAAGGTAACCTATGGGGAGACACAATCTACATTCTTTTCTATACTCCAATACCACAGCTTCATCGACACAGATCTAATCGTGTCACATCCAAAGTTAGCTTATACTGATGGCGGATAAGGTGTCTATCATAGCGTGGAATGTTAGGTGTTTGGGCGATGCCATGAAGCGCCAGGCAGTCTTTATGGCCTTACAAAAGTACCAACCAGCCATAGTCTGTCTCACTGAGACTCATTTACCTAAAAGTTCTCAAAGGCCCTTACATAGACCTTGGGTATCCTGCGCCTATCATTCCACGTTTTCTACGCATGCCAGAGGGGTCAGTGTTCTAGTACATCGGGCAATTCCTTTTGACTGTCATGCTAGTGACATTGACCCTGAAGGTAGATTTGTAAGCCTATACCGCTCGATTTACAGGGTTCAGTTCTTTCTAATAGCTATATATATTCCACCACCGTATTCCTGTGAGGTGTTGAAGCTGGTGATGCAGTTTGTAGCCCGGTATCCGCATGCCCCCATACTTATGGTAGGGGATCTTAATAATCTCCCGAACCCTGTGATGGATAAATTTCACCAGGACCCTATAATATCTAGCTCCACAGACACGTCACTATCTAAACTCTTGCGGGAATTAGGCTTACATGATTTATGGAGAATTCAAAATCCGCAAGAGCGCCAATTCTCATGTTTTTCTACCTCTACACAATTTTCTCTCCCGAATAGATCTGGCAATTGGATTGTAAGAATTGTCACCATATATATCACGCATAGAGTATCTTCCCCGTAGCCTTTCAGACCATTTACCAATACATGTCGGCTTACAATTTAGTAGGGACAAAAGAGGTGTCAGCCCCTCCTTAAGGAAGCTCAATCCGTTCTGGATAACACTGTTGGATGAGGAAGAACCTCTTTCGCAACAGATACTAGACTTCTTTAGCTTCAATGTTGGCTCTGCAGCTATGGGGACAGTATGGGACGCCCTGAAAGCATATATGCGGGGCTTATATATACAGCGAATTAAAAGGCGTCAGAGGAAAACTAGGGCACTTACTGAGGCAATCCAACAGGAGGTGAGAGATAGTGAGACTACGTTTGTAGGAGCGCCTTCTCCAAACACTGAGTCACTCTGGAAAGAGGTGCAGCGCAGGCTTAGTGATCATATGCTACAGATAGCTGATAATAAACGTTTTTTTGTCAAACAAAGATACTTTGAGTCTGGGGAGACTGTAGGGAGTCTGTTAGCTAGGATAGCCCGCTCTCAGGACGGCCCAACTAGGATAGCATCTTCACAGACTAGTGAAGGGCATCGTACTAATGATGATGTGGACATACTTAGCACATTTCATTAGTTTTTATAAGGAACTTTATTCCTCTAAACTGTCTTCCACCCCTGATAGTATCAAAACTTACCTAGATGGGTTATCATTGCCTAAACTATCGCCTGAAAATGTTTGCTATCTTGATACACCTTTAGAATTGGAAGAGCTTAAGATAGCTGTAGCCTCCTTTCCTAATGATAAGGCTCCAGGTTCGGATGGAATGCCAGCAGAATTTTACAAAAAATATCAAGACCAACTTCTCCCCCGACTCTTAGAAACGTTTAATGAAGCTTTGACCTTGGGTATACTGCCGGCATCCATGAGGGAAGCAATAGTGGTGGTTGTTCCAAAGCCCAATAAGGATCTGACCATCCCTGATTCATACAGACCCATCTCTCTTCTGTCAACTGATGTGAAAATTTTGGCTAAAGTACTGGCCAACAGGCTTAACAAGGTAATTCTGTCTCTCATACATGAGGACCAATCGGGTTTTATGCCTGACAGAAGTACATCTATCAACCATCGCAGATTATTTTTAAATCTACAGAGGCCGATGGATACTGAAGGCGATAGAGCGATAATTTCCCTAGACGCTGCTAAAGCGTTTGACAGCATAGAATGGGATTACTTGTGGTCGGTTATGGCGGCTATGGGCTTTGGAGCAACTTTCACCTCCTGGGTTAAATTGCTGTATCGGTCCCCGGTTGCGAAAATTAGAGCAAATGGTATGCTATCTGCACAGTTTCTTCCCCTCCACAGGGGTACACGACAAGGGATGCCCCCTGTCTCCTCTTCTATTTGCAGTGGCGATTGAGCCCCTGGCCTGTTTACGCACCTCTATTGAGTGGAGGGGTTTCCCGTTGGGAGCCCAGGAGGAGAGAGTGTCCCTGTATGCTGATGACCTACTTCTTTATGTCGATAACTGGCAGCATTCTGTTAATCAAATTATGAATGACATTATTGAATTTGGGGCACACTCAGGTTTAACTATAAACTGGGATAAATCGGTAATCCTCCCGCTAGACCCGTCCACGACTCAAGAATTACCCAGTACTCAATTACAAATTGTTAGTGACTTCAAACACTTAGGTGTAGTTATAACGCCATATCCAAGGGACTATGTCAAAAGAAATGTAGAACCCCTAATCTCTAAATTTATTGAAAAAACTAACACATGGTGTAAGTTGCGGTTATCGGTAATTGGTAGATGTAATCTGATTAAAATTATATTTATGCCCCAATTACTTTATATACTGCACAACTCCCCAATATGGATCCCGCAACGTATATTCTACAGGGCACGCAGTATATTCCGCTCCCTGATCGGGTAAAAAAAAAACAGCCCAGAGTACGCCTGGAAATGCTACAGAGGGGCAAAGAGGAGGGGGGTCAAGAAAATAGAGGGGGGCCCTTAGCCCGAATTGCATCCTTGATCTCGCAACAGAAAATCCCTATTGCAGCGGTGGAGATAGATGTAGCGCTGCAACACATTGAGAGACTCCCGACTATCTTACTGATGGCAAGAATATGGTCTAAATTCAAAGAAATACTGGGTATAGGGGGGTTTACGAACAACACGCCGCTATGGCGAAATCCACAGCTTCCGGAGATGTTTAGATTGGAGGGCTTCTCTCCCTGGGAAGACAACGGTATTCTAACCCTTGACCACATCCTATTGGAAGGAAACATGAAGTCCTTCACCCAATTGCAGGAGGAGTTTGGTATCCCCAGAAACATGTTCTTCCAATATCTACAGCTGTGTCATGCTTTTCAGACACAATTTAAACATACCATACGAATATCTGCCCTCCCCCCCCTACTATAGTTAAACAACTGTTACAGGGAGGGACCGCTAGGGGACTAATATCTTTATTGTATAAAACCCTACTTGACAAATGCACCTCTCCGGACCCCCTGCCAGTCAAAAATAAATGGGAGCGAGACTTGGGTGTGATCTCCCATGAACAATGGGATGATGTCCTAGCCTTGTCCCCTGCTCTCACACGAGTCTCAAAGACTGTCTCAGTTTTATTTGATTCATAGGGTGTACAGAATCCCTAAGTTCCTATTTCAGATTGGACTCCGTTCCGATTCATCCTGTCCGCGATGTAAAGAAACAGAGGCATCAATGTTACATATGATTTGGGAGTGCTCAAAATTGGGAGACTTCTGGACGGGGGTAAGACAAACGATAACCAAAATGACTCGAATTCAGGTTCCCAATGACCCTAGGCTCTGTGTATTGGGCATCTTGGATTCAGCGGGTATTACAGACAAAAAGGCCCTGTGTGTCCAGAGGATGCTTTTCCAGGCAAGAGTGCTGATTGCTAAGCATTGGATGGCTTGCCCCCCCTCTGTACGAGAATATATAAACAGGATGAATACTGTGGTACAATTTAAAAGAGGAATTTATATGAAAAGGAAATGTCTTACTAAATTCGTGACGATATGGCAAGATTGGCTAGATACCCCTGGTATGGAGTCTGCAGCGCTGTTGAGAGATTGTCTGAGAGACCGGTTGACGTCCCTATTTTAGAACTAGGCAAGGAATAGAACTAAGGTCCTTACAATAAACTGCCCTAACAGTTCACGCAACATCTGCTCTCATGTGTGAAGAGATCTAGGTGGTATAGAGTTGGAGTATATGAAGTGTCACCCCTAAGGGATGTAGTTGGGTTAAGGGTGGGGGGGTTTAGTTGTTTTGTTAGGAGGTCTACAAGGAGCAGATTTCAATTCATTGATGGCTGTCATATGATGTTGGCTATATTTATAATCTGTTTACGATATGTCTTTGCTACTGACGCAATTTATGTCAAATATTGAATGATGTATGGGAGCTTAAGGGGACAAAGGAGACACTTCTTACTTTGATTTAAAAAAAGTGATAGCAGTAGAAAACTGATGATAGATTGCCTTTAAAGGGTTTCTGTCACAACACTTTTCACTAAAAAACAGGCTGACATTATACATGTGCAAATGTCATCTGAATTTAACTCTGTTATTCTTTTCTTTCAGTGTGCCCCCGTTTTTGTGCAATTATAACATTTATAATATGCTACTTAGCCTCCAGGAGCAGGAGGAGACCAACGCTGGCCTGGCCCTGTCAATCAAGAGTAGAAGGAAGTGAAAAGAGGTGGGCGAACGGAGCCTCTAGGAGCAGGTGCAACGCCCCCCCTGCTCCTGGAGGCTAATTAGCATATTATAAATGTTATAATTGCACAAAAACGGGGTCACACTGAAAAAAAAGAATAGCATAGTTAAATTCAGATGACATTTGCACATGTATAATGTCAGGCTGTTTAATAGTGAAAAGTGTGGTGACAGAAACCCTTTAAGTCCTGGAGAACCTCTTAAAGCCTGATTCACATGATTTCCATTAGTGGAGCCTCCACAGAGATAAGGTATAATGGAAAGATTTCCTCATGCTCTATGTGTCTGACCTGAACCTGGTTTTGGCTCACAATAACTGATGAAAATCAATGATTGTGTGAAAGTGGCCTCTTCAACGTTAAAATTTTTACGGACATGTGCTATTCGAATTTTCCACGGACAGCACACATACCCATTGATTTTAATGTGTTGGTGCACACGTCAGTAGTTTTCCCACTGACCGTGGGTAACATAGTAACATAAGGCCGAAAAAAGACACTTCTGTCCATCCAGTTCGGCCCGTCATCCCACAAGTTGATCCAGAGCACGTCAAAAAACCCCTGTGAGGTAGAAGCCAATTTTCCTCACTTTAGGGGAATAAAAATTCCTTCCCGACTCCAATCAGGCAATCAGGATAACTCCCTGGATCAACGATCTCTCTCTCTAGTAGCTATATCCTGTAATATTATTACGCTCCAGAAATACATCCAGGCCCCTCTTGAATTCCTTTATTGTACTCACCATCACCACCTCCTCAGGCAGAGAGTTCCATAGTCTCACTGCTCTTACCGTAAATAATCCTCTTCTATGTTTGTGTACAAACCTTCTTTCCTCCAGACGCAGAGGATGTCCCCTCGTCACAGTCACCGTCCAATCATGAAGACATGCACTATGCACTTGTGATGCAGACCAAACACGGCCATTGAAGTCTATGGGCTCGTGACAAAACACTGATACAATAAGGGTGGCATCTGTGTTTGGTCCATTTTTCACTGACCATTGGTAGCAGATGCTCTGGAAATTAATTTTCAGCTGAGCAGTGTCCATGATATACACGGATCAAACACGGATGTATAATGGACATCTTCACGGATGAAACGCAGGCGGATTTTCCACCGACGTCAAACGAATACTGAAATGGGGCAAATATATTAGTTTGACCTTACCAACTCCTTTCTCCACCCCGACTTGTATACAATGTAGGCCAATGAGTTTAATAGTTGTTCTGTATTCTACCATTATAATTTATTTCGCTTCAAAAAACCTCCAGTCGTTTTCAACTGTTAATTAAATACTGAATATAGGAATTATATATCCCACAAAAAACTATTTTAATATCACTTCTATGTTTTTGTGTATTGCATACATTTGTAACAGTAATGACATAAATTGTATAAAAAATCTGAAAAAGTTACTACACAAACACTGTGGTATAATAAAACTGATCACATCACATTATCGACACCAACTTCTCACATAACATGTTCCACTTGGTGTGAACTTCATCATCGTCGGGGTAGGTCCTCAGTAAGGTAGTTACTAAGATAACGATTTCACTTGGACAAAATCTGCTGCCTAGCAAAGTATCCTGCAGCTCACGGCACTGCCACTCGGACAGCCAGTGACTGGGCACTGCCATAGAGCAGCTCTCTATATAGCCATTTTTTATACACATATTTAAACTAACATCCACCACAATATCCTTATGCAAAATCTGAAAGGACTTCTGCACATCAAATTTTGGGGTTTTTCCATAAATCCAGTCCCAAGTACACAACTCTTTTTTTTTCTTTGTTATCCCCGGAAACAGGGTCTCATCACTTGGATCAACTTCATGAACGCCGGGTTTATCCTTATACAGAAAACTGTATTCTTTGGCAACGGCATCCATAACAGCTTCGCATGTTAATGATGAATGAGCTTGGCAGAGGTTTCTAACCAGTGATGGTACACTAGGTGTGGCATTGCTTAGTATGCCATCATAAGGACTTTGTAGAACCAAAGGCAAGAGCAAACTATCGGCACTACACAACAACGTACAATGGTGGTATGCAACAGTCCTCCCAAGCTTGGCTGCGGTCCCTGAAATCTTGTACTTTCCATCTAACAGGAGATCATATCTCTGTGTGGCGTGCACATCTAAAGACGGTTGCAATGATTTAAGAGCTCTAATAACCAACTGTAAATTTTCCATTCTATCATACTTTCTCTTAGATGTGAAAAAAGTCAAGTTGATATTTCCCAGATCATGAAACACAGTGCCGCCGCCACTTCTTCTCCTGGCCAGGCCAATCCCCTTCTCTCTCATCACATGGAGGTTGCATTCTTTCCAGGGATTCTGGTGTCGGCCGATCACCACAGCTGGAGAATTCCTCCACAGAAACAGAACATTTTTCTGCTCTAAGTCCATGTGGTCATGAATCCAGTCTTCTACTGCCAGGTTCTCATACACATTGCTGGATGACGACTGCAGAACGAGCCCTTCTCTTGCCAAACTTCCAAATCTTACTGCAGTTCTGCGACAGAAAACTGCTACACAAATCCTCTTCACCGATAACGGACTGAACAGCATTTTTCACTAAATAAAATGAGAATAAAATAATTAAAGGTTTGAATTAGTAAATGTGAATAAACTTGGACATATCAGTACTTGTAATGAATGCAGATAGTTCATGATGGGGGAATCTTGAGGGTTGTGTCCCTCCATGACAACCATATAGAAAGGGACTGTGCTAAGAAAATAAAAAGTGGCTAATGACACAGAGTCTCCTGCTCTAGAAGAGTCGGTTACATATCATACTTGTCCCGTGATTAATGTAAAAAATGAAAATCTCTAACAAAGCTAGAACCAGTCCTGCTCCTCACATGGATTCAGAGATCTTCCCATTCATTACTCTACTAGATTTATATCAAGCTGAAAGCTCAGGAGGTGTGTCCATGCTCTCCCTATCACAGCTCAGGGGGCGTGTGTCAGCTCTCCCTATCACAGCTCAGGAGGTGTGTCCATGCTCTCCCTATCACAGCTCAGGGGGCGTGTGTCACCTCTCCCTATCACAGCTCAGGGGGCGTGTCTCAGCTCTCCCTATCACAGCTCAGGAGGCGTGTCTCAGCTCTCCCTATCACAGATCAGGGGGCATGTCTCAGCTCTCCCTATCACAGCTCAGGAGGCGTGTCTCAGCTCTCCCTATCACAGATCAGGGGGCATGTCTCAGCTCTCCCTATCACAGATCAGGGGGCATGTCTCAGCTCTCCCTATCACAGCTCAGGAGGCGTGTCTCAGCTCTCCCTATCACAGCTCAGGGAGCGTGTCTCAGCTCTCCCTATCACAGCTCAGGGAGCGTGTCTCAGCTCTCCCTATCACAGCTCAGGAGGTGTGTCTCAGCTCTCCCTATCACAGCTCAGGAGGCGTGTCTCAGCTCTCCCTATCACAGATCAGGGGGCATGTCTCAGCTCTCCCTATCACAGCTCAGGAGGCGTGTCTCAGCTCTCCCTATCACAGATCAGGGGGCATGTCTCAGCTCTCCCTATCACAGATCAGGGGGCATGTCTCAGCTCTCCCTATCACAGATAAGGGGGCATGTCTCAGCTCTCCCTATCACAGCTCAGGGGCATGTCTCAGCTCTCCCTATCACAGATCAGGGGGCATGTCTCAGCTCTCCCTATCACAGATCAGGGGGCATGTCTCAGCTCTCCCTATCACAGCTCAGGGGCATGTCTCAGCTCTCCCTATCACAGCTCAGGAGGCGTGTCTCAGCTCTCCCTATCACAGTTCAGGGGGCGTGTCTCAGCTCTCCCTATCACAGCTCAGGAGGCGTGCCCATGCTCTCCCTATCACAGCTCAGGAGGCGTGTCCCAGCTCTCCCTATCACAGCTCAGGAGGCGTGTCTCAGCTCTCCCTATCACAGCTCAGGAGGTGTGTCCCAGCTCTCCCTATCACAGCTCAGGAGGCGTGTCTCAGCTCTCCCTATCACAGCTCAGGAGGTGTGTCCATGCTCTCCCTATCACAGCTCAGTAGGCAGTTGAAGTATGAAACTGAGCATGTGCGGCCTTCTCAGTGAGCGGGACAAAGAAATAAGAAAAAGAACAAACAGCAGGTGGCGCCATACAGATATATTTTCCTGAATAACTCAGTGGCTATACAGAATTTTTAATTATATGCAGTTACAAAAGTATTCAGATCTGGGTGCTGATTTGAAAACTATAGAATATTTTTCATGGCACAACCTCTTTAACCACCTCCGGACCGCCTAACGCACATGTGCGTTCCGGAGGTGGCAGGGCTGCGCACAGTCACGCATATACGCGTCATCTCGCGATACGCGAGATTTCCTGTGAACGCGCGCACACAGGCGCGCGCGCTCACAGGAACTGAAGGTAAGCGAGTGGATCTCCAGCCTGCCAGCGGCGATCGCTCGCTGGCAGGCTGGAGATCCGAATTTTTTAACCCCTAACCGGTATATTAGACGCTGTTTTCATAACAGCGTCTAATATACCTCCTACCTGGTCCTCTGGTGGTCCCTTTTGTTTGGATCGACCACCAGAGGACTCAGGTAGGTCAGTACAGTCGCACCAAACACCACACTACACTACACCCCACCCCCCCGTCACTTATTAACCCCTTATAAACCCCTGATCACCCATGATCACCCCATATAAACTCCCTGATCACCCCCCTGTCATTGATCACCGCCCTGTCATTGATCACCCCCCTGTCAGGCTCCGTTCAGACGTCCGCATGATTTTTACGGATCCGATCCATGTATCCATGGATCCGTAAAAATCATGCGGAAGTCTGAATGGAGCCTTACAGGGGGGTGATCAATGACAGGCGGGTGATCACCCATATACACTCCCTGATCACCCCCTGTCATTGATCACCCCCCTGTCACTGATCACCCCCCCTGTAAGGCTCCATTCAGACGTCCGCATGATTTTTACGGATCCGATCCATGTATCCATGGATCCGTAAAAATCATGCGGACGTCTGAATGGAGCCTTACAGGGGGGGTGATCAGTGACAGGGGGGTGATCACCCTGATTACCCTGATCACCCCCTGTCATTGATAACCCCCCTGTCAGGCTCCATTCAGACGTCCGCATGATTTTTACGGATCCGATCCATGTATCCATGGATCCGTAAAAATCATGCGGACGTCTGAATGGAGCCTTACAGGGGGGGTGATCAGTGACAGGGGGGTGATCACCCTGATTACCCCCTGTCATTGATAACCCCCCTGTAAGGCTCCATTCAGACGTCCGCATGCGTTCTGTGGATCCGATCCATGTATCCATGGATCCGTAAAAAATCATGCGGATGTCTGAATGGAGCCTTACAGGGGGGGTGATCAGTGACAGGGGGGTGATCACCCTGATTACCCTGATCACCCGCCTGTCATTGATAACCCCCCTGTAAGGCTCCATTCAGACGTCCGCATGCGTTCTGTGGATCCGATCCATGTATCCATGGATCCGTAAAAAATCATGCGGATGTCTGAATGGAGCCTTACAGGGGGGGTGATCAGTGACAGGGGGGTGATCACCCTGATTACCCTGATCACCCGCCTGTCATTGATAACCCCCCTGTAAGGCTCCATTCAGACGTCCGCATGCGTTCTGTGGATCCGATCCATGTATCCATGGATCTGTAAAAAATCATGCGGATGTCTGAATGGAGCCTTACAGGGGGGGTGATCAGTGACAGGGGGGTGATCACCCTGATTACCCTGATCACCCCCTGTCATTGATAACCCCCCTGTAAGGCTCCATTCAGACGTCCGCATGCGTTCTGTGGATCCGATCCATGTATCCATGGATCCGTAAAAAATCATGCGGATGTCTGAATGGAGCCTTACAGGGGGGGTGATCAGTGACAGGGGGGTGATCACCCTGATTACCCTGATCACCCCCTGTCATTGATAACCCCCCTGTAAGGCTCCATTCAGACGTCCGCATGCGTTCTGTGGATCCGATCCATGTATCCATGGATCCGTAAAAAATCATGCGGATGTCTGAATGGAGCCTTACAGGGGGGGTGATCAGTGACAGGGGGGTGATCACCCTGATTACCCTGATCACCCCCTGTCATTGATAACCCCCCTGTAAGGCTCCATTCAGACGTCCGCATGCGTTCTGTGGATCCGATACATGTATCCATGGATCCGTAAAAAATCATGCGGATGTCTGAATGGAGCCTTACAGGGGGGGTGATCAGTGACAGGGGGGTGATCACCCTGATTACCCTGATCACCCCCTGTCATTGATAACCCCCCTGTAAGGCTCCATTCAGACGTCCGCATGCGTTCTGTGGATCCGATACATGTATCCATGGATCCGTAAAAAATCATGCGGATGTCTGAATGGAGCCTTACAGGGGGGGTGATCAGTGACAGGGGGGTGATCACCCTGATTACCCTGATCACCCCCTGTCATTGATAACCCCCCTGTAAGGCTCCATTCAGACGTCCGCATGCGTTCTGTGGATCCGATACATGTATCCATGGATCCGTAAAAAATCATGCGGATGTCTGAATGGAGCCTTACAGGGGGGGTGATCAATGACAGGGGGGTGATCAGGGAGTCTATATGGGTGATCACCCCCCTGTCATTGATCACCCCCCTGTCATTGATCACTCCCCCCCCTGGTAAGGCTCCATTCAGCCATTTTTTTTGGCACAAGTCAGTGGAAATTTTTTGTCTGTTTTTGTTTTCGTTTTTTCTTACAAAGTCTCATATTCCACTAACTTGTGTCAAAAAATAAAATCTCACATGGACGCACCATACCCCTCACGGAATCCAAATGCGTAAACATTTTTAGACATTTATATTCCAGACTTCTTCTCACGCTTTAGGGCCCCTAAAAAGCCAGGGCAGTATAAGTACCCCACATGTGACCCCATTTCGGAAAGAAGACACCCCAAGGTATTCCGTGAGGGGCATATTGAGTCCATGAAAGATTGAAATTTTTGTCCTAAGTTAGCGGAAAGTGAGACTTTGTGAGAAAAAAAACAAAAAAAAATCAATATCCGCTAACTTATGCAAAAAAAAAAAAAATTCTAGGAACTCGCCATGCCCCTCATTGAATACCTCGGGGTGTCTTCTTTCCAAAGTGGGGTCACATGTGGGGTATTTATACTGCCCTGGATTTTTAGGGGCCCTAAAGCATGAGAAGAAGTCTGGGATCCAAATGTCTAAAAATGCCCTCCTAAAAGGAATTTGGGCCCCTTTGCGCATCTAGGCTGCAAAAAAGTGTGACACATCTGGTATCGCCGTACTCAGGAGAAGTTGGGGAATGTGTTTTGGGGTGTCATTTTACATATACCCATGCTGGGTGAGAAAAATATCTTGGTCAAATGCCAACTTTGTATAAAAAAATGGGAAAAGTTGTCTTTTGCCAAGATATTTCTCTCACCCAGCATGGTTATATGTAAAATGACCCCCCAAAACACATTCCCCAACTTCTCCTGAGTACGGCGATACCAGATGTGTCACACTTTTTTGCAGCCAAGGTGGGCAAAGGGGCACCTTTCAGATTTCGCAGGCCATTTTTTACACATTTTGATTTCAAGGTACTTCTTACACATTTGGGCCCCTAAATTGCCAGGGCAGTATAACTATGCCACAAGTGACCCCATTTTGGAAAGAAGACACCCCAAGGTATTCCGTGGGGGGCACGGCGAGTTCCTAGAATTTTTTATTTTTTGTCACAATTTAGCGGAAAATGCTGATTTTTCTTTTTTTTTCTTTTTTCCTTACAAAGTCTCATATTCCACTAACTTGCGACAAAAAATAAAAAATTCTAGGAACTCGCCATGCCCCTCACGGAATACCTTGGGGTGTCTTCTTTCCAAAATGGGGTCACTTGTGGGGTAGTTATACTGCCCTGGCAATTTAGGGGCCCAAATGTGTGAGAAGAACTTTGCAATCAAAATGTGTAAAAAATGCCCTGCAAAATCCGAAAGGTGCACTTTGGAATATGTGCCCCTTTGCCCACCTTGGCAGCAAAAAAGTGTGACACCTCTGGTATCGCCGTACTCAGGAGAAGTTGGGCAATGTGTTTTGGGGTGTCATTTTACATATACCCATGCTGGGTGAGAAAAATATCTTGGTCAAATGCCAACTTTGTATAAAAAAATTGGAAAAGTTATCTTTTGCCAAGATATTTCTCTCACCCAGCATGGGTATATGTAAAATGACAGCCCAAAACACATTCCCCAACTTCTCCTGAGTACGGCGATACCAGATGTGTGACACTTTTTTGCTGCCAAGGTGGGCAAAGGGGCGCATATTCCAAAGTGCACCTTTCGGATTTCACCGGTCATTTTTTACAGCATTTTGATTGCAAAGTTCTTCTCACACATTTGGGCCCCTAAATTGCCAGGGCAGTATAACTACGCCACAAGTGACCCCATTTTGGAAAGAAGACACCCCAAGGTATTCCGTGAGGGGCATGGCGAGTTCCTAGAATTTTTTATTTTTTGTCGCAAGTTAGTGGAATATGAGACTTTGTAAGGAAAAAAGAGAAAAAAAAAAAAATCATCATTTTCCGCTAACTTGTGACAAAAAATAAAAAATTCTAGGAACTCGCAGTGCCCCTCACGGAATACCTTGGGGTGTCTTCTTTCCAAAATGGGGTCACTTGTGGCTGTAGTTATACTGCCCTGGCAATTTAGGGGCCCAAATGTGTGAGAAGAACTTTGCAATCAAAATGTGTAAAAAATGCCCTGCAAAATCCGAAAGGTGCACCTTGGAATATGTGCCCCTTTGCCCACCTTGGCAGCAAAAAAGTGTGACACATCTGGTATCGCCGTACTCAGGAGAAGTTGGGCAATGTGTTTTGGGGTGTCATTTTACATATACCCATGCTGGGTGAGAAAAATATCTTGGTCAAATGCCAACTTTGTATAAAAAAATGGGAAAAGTTGTCTTTTGCCAAGATATTTCTCTCACCCAGCATGGGTATATGTAAAATGACACCCCAAAACACATTCCCCAACTTCTCCTGAGTACGGCGATACCACATGTGTGACACTTTTTTGCTGCCAAGGTGGGCAAAGGGGCACATATTCCAAAGTGCACCTTTCGGATTTCACCGGTCATTTCTTACACATTTTGATTGCAAAGTTCTTCTCACACATTTGGGCCCCTAAATTGCCAGGGCAGTATAACTACGCCACAAGTGACCCCATTTTGGAAAGAAGACACCCCAAGGTATTCTGTGAGGGGCATGGTGAGTTCCTAGAATTTTTTATTTTTTGTCGCAAGTTAGTGGAATATGAGACTTTGTAAGAAAAAAAAAAAAAAAAAAAAATCATCATCATTTTCCGCTAACTTGTGACAAAAAATAAAAAGTTCTATGAACTCACTATGCCCATCAGCGAATACCTTAGGGTGTCTACTTTCCGAAATGGGGTCATTTGTGGGGTTTTTCTACTGTCTGGGCGTTGTAGAACCTCAGGAAACATGACAGGTGCTCAGAAAATCAGAGCCGTTTCAAAAAGCGGAAATTCACATTTTTGTACCATAGTTTGTAAATGCTATAACTTTTACCCAAACCATTTTTTTTTTTGCCCAAACATTTTTTTTTTATCAAAGACATGTAGAACTATAAATTTAGCGAAAAATTTATATATGGATGTCGTTTTTTTTGCAAAATTTCACAGCTGAAAGTGAAAAATGTCATTTTTTTGCAAAAAAATCGTTACATTTTGATTAATAACAAAAAAAGTAAAAATGTCAGCAGCAATAAAATACTACCAAATGAAAGCTCCATTAGTGAGAAGAAAAGGAGGTAAAATTCATTTGGGTGGTAAGTTGCATGACCGAGCGATAAACGGTGAAAGTAGTGTAGTGCCGAAGTGTAAAAAGTGGCCTGGTCATGAAGGGGGTTTCACCTAGCGGGGCTGAAGTGGTTAAATAGGTTGTGCAGCATGTTTGTGTTGATGACCTATTCTCAAGATAGGTCCTCAATATCAGATGAGTGGGGGTCCAACACCAACCCCACCAACTGCTTATCATCTCGTTAGAATGGAGCAAGTACTTGTAATTATACTGTGCCACCACTCCACAGGTGACGACGCATAGTGTAATGAAGAGGAAGCAGAGCTCGCATGGAATGCCACCTTCTCTTCTGACAACCAGCACCCCCGGTGCAAGCGCTGCTTCCTCTTTATTACACTGCCTGTTGTTGCCTTTCCTTTGATCGTAGCTGATCGGAGGGGGTGCAGGGTTTCAGACCCCCGCAGATCAGATATTGATGACCAATCCTGAGGCCAGTGAGGATACCGGTAATTGATCTGAATGCACTCAATCTCACAGAAGAGGCTGAGAGCATTCAAACTGCGAAATTTATTTTGGCCACCAGGTGGCAGGCCAAAATATGAAATGAGCAATAGACAGTAATAAATTCATTTTAAAAATACATCATTGTTCAAAATAAAAAAATGGATTTTGTAGGCTCAAATACGAGCTTCAAAATCATTACAAAAAAGTAAATAAATAAAAACTATAATATATAAAAATATATAAAAGTTTAAATCACCCCCTTTCCGTATAATAAAATAAAATAAAAAAAATAACAAAAAATATAAACATCATGGGTATCACTGCGACCGAAAACGCCCATACTAATAAAATATAAAAATATTTTTCCAATACCGCAAATGGAGTAGCGGAAAAAAGTTCAAAATGGCCAATTTGCCATTTTTTCATTGCTTCTCTTACCCCCAAAAATGTAATAAAATGTGATCAAAAAGTCACACACTCCAAAATGGTATCAATAAAAACTACAAATTGTCCTGCAAAAAAAAAAGCCTCCACACAGCCCAGTAGATATAACTATAAAAAATGTATGGGTGTCAGAATATGATGATGTAAATATTTAATTTTTTTTCTCAAAGTTTAAAGGGGTTGTCTCATCATGGACAATAGGGGCATATCGCTAGGATATGCCCCCATTGTCTTATAAGTGCGGGTCCCACCGCTGGGACCCGCACCTATATCGAGAACAGAGCCCCAAAAGTGAAGGAGGGCGCATTGCGCATGAGCAGCCTCCCTCCATTCATTTTCTATGGGGCCGGCGAAAATAGCCGAGCGCTGATTCATCAATTCTTTTCTCAGGATACCCTCTCTCTAATAATCTATAAAGTCTACGTCTTCACTGGCTATCCTTCTCACTGCTGCTTTCCCATATGGGGGATGGAAACTCCTGAAGTGGAAGAGGGAATTTGTGGCAGTCAGTTTTCTGTATACTTTGGTTTTTATTGTCCCCCTTCTACATTAACCTTTACACCCAAAAAGTCCATCTCGTTTGGGTCAATCTTGCTGGTAAATGTCCTGTTCTTATTCTTTTTGCTGTTCAAATACTCCACAAATTCCTCAAATTGCACTTCAGCTCCTCTCCATTATTAAATCCGCCTCCTCCTGCGGGGCCGATGTCTTCACACTTCTGTCTCCGTTGGATCCTGCACTAATCCGAATTCTTCCCAATTCGGTCTTTTAGCATTTTTCTAGATCTTATACAAATGCAGCTGACGCCCCCTAGTGGTACATAGCTCCAGGAAGCCGAGGTAGCTCTGGTTCAGCAGAGAAGAGAAGTACTGTCTGCTTTATCACCGTTCACACATAGCGGTAATGCCCAGGCATGTTCTACCAATTGTACTGTCTGACAGTTTAGGCTTGTGATACAGGAGAGCAGCTGTAACACAGCCACATGGGCACTGCAGCCGTGTAGTGACGCTGCCCCCCCTGGACTGGCAGTGCCGCCTCTCCTCACTGCTGCAATATGAACTCTGTGCTCTCACATCGACCGCATTGTAGGTGGTGACGACACAAATCGCCTCAATTACCTCACGAATCCTGTCATCTGTCCTCGCAGAGGTTTTACTGCACATGCGCACTTTCAGTAGGCAGTAGAGGTTAGAGCTTAGATTGCTATAGGACCTTTGGTGACGTCACGACCATGTGACCACGTGTGTGGGAGGAGTCAGGCTGGGGGAAATTCATTGGTTATGTTGAATAGCACATGTGCAGACAGCTGTAACGATAGAGGACGTACACACAGTGCGGAGCTGTGTGTGATGTGTGGTACAGAGCTAGACGGGTGCACGGTGCAGAGCGGTGTGTGATGTGTGGTACAGAGCTAGACGAGTGTACAGTGCAGAGCTGTGTGTGATGTGTGGTACAGAGCTAGACGAGTGTACAGTGCAGTGATGTGTGGTACAGAGCTAGACGAGTGCACGGTGCAGAGCTGTGTGTGATGTGTGGTACAGAGCTAGACGAGTGTACAGTGCAGTGATGTGTGGTACAGAGCTAGACGAGTGCACGGTGCAGAGCTGTGTGTGATGTGTGGTACAGAGCTAGACGAGTGTACAGTGCAGTGATGTGTGGTACAGAGCTAGACGAGTGCACGGTGCAGAGCTGTGTGTGTGTGACGTGTGGTACAGAGCTAGACGAGTGCACGGTGCAGAGCTGTGTGTGTGATGTGTGGTACAGAGCTAGACGAGTGCACGGTGCAGGGCTGTGTGTGTGGTACAGAGCTAGATGAGTGCACGGTGCAGAGCTGTGTGTGTGATGTGTGGTACAGAGCTAGACGAGTGCACGGTGCAGAGCTGTGTGTGTGATGTGTGGTACAGAGCTAGACGAGTGCACGGTGCAGAGCTGTGTGTGTGATGTGTGGTACAGAGCTAGACGAGTGTACGGTGCAGAGCTGTGTGTGATGTGTGGTACAGAGCTAGACGAGTGCACGGTGCAGAGCTGTGTGTGTGACGTGTGGTACAGAGCTAGACGAGTGCACGGTGCAGAGCTGTGTGTGTGATGTGTGGTACAGAGCTAGACGAGTGTACGCTGCAGGGCTGTGTGTGTGATGTGTGGTACAGAGCTAGACGAGTGCACGGTGCAGAGCTGTGTGTGTGACGTGTAGTACAGAGCTAGACGAGTGCACGGTGCAGAGCTGTGTGTGACGTGTGGTACAGAGCTAGACGAGTGCACGGTGCAGAGCTGTGTGTGTGTGATGTGTGGTACAGAGCTAGACGAGTGTACGGTGCAGGGCTGTGTGTGTGATGTGTGGTACAGAGCTAGACGAGTGCACGGTGCAGAGCTGTGTGTGTGACGTGTGGTACAGAGCTAGACGAGTGCACGGTGCAGAGCTGTGTGTGACGTGTGGTACAGAGCTAGACGAGTGCACGGTGCAGGGCTGTGTGTGACGTGTGGTACAGAGCTAGACGAGTGCACGGTGCAGGGCTGTGTGTGACGTGTGGTACAGAGCTAGACGAGTGCACGGTGCAGAGCTGTGTGTGACGTGTGGTACAGAGCTAGACGAGTGCACGGTGCAGAGCTGTTCGTGACGTGTGGTACAGAGCTAGACTAGTGTACGGTGCAGAGCTGTGTGTGATGTGTGGTACAGAGCTAGACGAGTGCACGGTGCAGAGCTGTGTGTGTGATGTGTGGTACAGAGCTAGACTAGTGTACGGTGCAGAGCTGTGTGTGTGTGGTACAGAGCTAGACGAGTGCACGGTGCAGAGCTGTGTGTGTGATGTGTGGTACAGAGCTAGACGAGTGCACGGTGCAGAGCTGTGTGTGTGGTACAGAGCTAGATGAGTGCACGGTGCAGAGCTGTGTGTGTGATGTGTGGTACAGAGCTAGACGAGTGCACGGTGCAGGGCTGTGTGTGTGGTACAGAGCTAGATGAGTGCACGGTGCAGAGCTGTGTGTGTGATGTGTGGTACAGAGCTAGACGAGTGCACGGTGCAGAGCTGTGTGTGTGATGTGTGGTACAGAGCTAGACGAGTGCACGGTGCAGAGCTGTGTGTGTGGTACAGAGCTAGACGAGTGCACGGTGCAGAGCTGTGTGTGTGATGTGTGGTACAGAGCTAGACGAGTGCACGGTGCAGAGCTGTGTGTGTGATGTGTGGTACAGAGCTAGACGAGTGCACGGTGCAGAGCTGTGTGTGTGGTACAGAGCTAGATGAGTGCACGGTGCAGAGCTGTGTGTGTTATGTGTGGTACAGAGCTAGACGAGTGCACGGTGCAGGGCTGTGTGTGTGGTACAGAGCTAGATGAGTGCACGGTGCAGAGCTGTGTGTGTGATGTGTGGTACAGAGCTAGACGAGTGCACGGTGCAGAGCTGTGTGTGTGATGTGTGGTACAGAGCTAGACGAGTGCACGGTGCAGAGCTGTGTGTGTGGTACAGAGCTAGATGAGTGCACGGTGCAGAGCTGTGTGTGTGATGTGTGGTACAGAGCTAGACGAGTGCACGGTGCAGAGCTGTGTGTGTGATGTGTGGTACAGAGCTAGACGAGTGCAGGGCTGTGTGTGACGTGTGGTACAGAGCTAGACGAGTGCACGGTGCAGAGCTGTGTGGTACAGAGCTAGACGAGTGCACGGTGCAGAGCTGTGTGTGACGTGTGGTACAGAGCTAGACTAGTGTACGGTGCAGAGCTGTGTGTGATGTGTGGTACAGAGCTAGACGAGTGCACGGTGCAGAGCTGTGTGTGTGGTACAGAGCTAGATGAGTGCACGGTGCAGAGCTGTGTGTGTGATGTGTGGTACAGAGCTAGACGAGTGCACGGTGCAGAGCTGTGTGTGTGATGTGTGGTACAGAGCTAGACGAGTGCACGGTGCAGGGCTGTGTGTGTGTGATGTGTGGTACAGAGCTAGACGAGTGCACGGTGCAGAGCTGTGTGTGTGGTACAGAGCTAGATGAGTGCACAGTGCAGAGCTGTGTGTGTGATGTGTGGTACAGAGCTAGACGAGTGCACGGTGCAGGGCTGTGTGTGTGTGATGTGTGGTACAGAGCTAGACGAGTGCACGGTGCAGGGCTGTGTGTGACGTGTGGTACAGAGCTAGACGAGTGCACGGTGCAGAGCTGTGTGTGACGTGTGGTACAGAGCTAGACGAGTGCACGGTGCAGGGCTGTGTGAGTGACGTGTGGTACAGAGCTAGACGAGTGCACGGTGCAGAGCTGTGTGTGACGTGTGGTACAGAGCTAGATGAGTGCACGGTGCAGAGCTGTGTGTGTGATGTGTGGTACAGAGCTAGACGAGTGTACGGTGCAGGGCTGTGTGTGTGATGTGTGGTACAGAGCTAGACGAGTGCACGGTGCAGAGCTGTGTGTGTGACGTGTGGTACAGAGCTAGACGAGTGCACGGTGCAGAGCTGTGTGTGACGTGTGGTACAGAGCTAGACGAGTGCACGGTGCAGGGCTGTGTGTGACGTGTGGTACAGAGCTAGACGAGTGCACGGTGCAGAGCTGTGTGTGACGTGTGGTACAGAGCTAGACGAGTGCACGGTGCAGAGCTGTTCGTGACGTGTGGTACAGAGCTAGACTAGTGTACTGTGCAGAGCTGTGTGTGATGTGTGGTACAGAGCTAGACGAGTGCACGGTGCAGAGCTGTGTGTGTGATGTGTGGTACAGAGCTAGACTAGTGTACGGTGCAGAGCTGTGTGTGTGTGGTACAGAGCTAGACGAGTGCACGGTGCAGAGCTGTGTGTGTGATGTGTGGTACAGAGCTAGACGAGTGCACGGTGCAGAGCTGTGTGTGTGGTACAGAGCTAGATGAGTGCACGGTGCAGAGCTGTGTGTGTGATGTGTGGTACAGAGCTAGACGAGTGCACGGTGCAGGGCTGTGTGTGTGGTACAGAGCTAGATGAGTGCACGGTGCAGAGCTGTGTGTGTGATGTGTGGTACAGAGCTAGACGAGTGCACGGTGCAGAGCTGTGTGTGTGATGTGTGGTACAGAGCTAGACGAGTGCACGGTGCAGAGCTGTGTGTGTGGTACAGAGCTAGATGAGTGCACGGTGCAGAGCTGTGTGTGTGATGTGTGGTACAGAGCTAGACGAGTGCACGGTGCAGAGCTGTGTGTGTGATGTGTGGTACAGAGCTAGACGAGTGCAGGGCTGTGTGTGACGTGTGGTACAGAGCTAGACGAGTGCACGGTGCAGAGCTGTGTGGTACAGAGCTAGACGAGTGCACGGTGCAGAGCTGTGTGTGACGTGTGGTACAGAGCTAGACTAGTGTACGGTGCAGAGCTGTGTGTGATGTGTGGTACAGAGCTAGACGAGTGCACGGTGCAGAGCTGTGTGTGTGGTACAGAGCTAGATGAGTGCACGGTGCAGAGCTGTGTGTGTGATGTGTGGTACAGAGCTAGACGAGTGCACGGTGCAGAGCTGTGTGTGTGATGTGTGGTACAGAGCTAGACGAGTGCACGGTGCAGGGCTGTGTGTGTGTGATGTGTGGTACAGAGCTAGACGAGTGCACGGTGCAGAGCTGTGTGTGTGGTACAGAGCTAGATGAGTGCACAGTGCAGAGCTGTGTGTGTGATGTGTGGTACAGAGCTAGACGAGTGCACGGTGCAGGGCTGTGTGTGACGTGTGGTACAGAGCTAGACGAGTGCACGGTGCAGAGCTGTGTGTGACGTGTGGTACAGAGCTAGACGAGTGCACGGTGCAGGGCTGTGTGTGTGACGTGTGGTACAGAGCTAGACGAGTGCACGGTGCAGAGCTGTGTGTGACGTGTGGTACAGAGCTAGATGAGTGCACGGTGCAGAGCTGTGTGTGTGATGTGTGGTACAGAGCTAGACGAGTGCACGGTGCAGGGCTGTGTGTGTGGTACAGAGCTAGATGAGTGCACGGTGCAGAGCTGTGTGTGATGTGTGGTACAGAGCTAGACGAGTGTACGGTGCAGAGCTGTGTGTGATGTGTGGTACAGAGCTAGACGAGTGCACGGTGCAGGGCTGTGTGTGTGGTACAGAGCTAGATGAGTGCACGGTGCAGAGCTGTGTGTGTGATGTGTGGTACAGAGCTGGACGAGTGCACGGTGCAGAGCTGTGTGTGTGACGTGTGGTACAGAGCTAGACGAGTGCACGGTGCAGGGCTGTGTGTGTGGTACAGAGCTAGATGAGTGCACGGTGCAGAGCTGTGTGTGTGACGTGTGGTACAGAGCTAGACGAGTGCACGGTGCAGGGCTGTGTGTGTGGTACAGAGCTAGATGAGTGCACGGTGCAGAGCTGTGTGTGTGAGGTGTGGTACAGAGCTAGACGAGTGCACGGTGCAGAGCTGTGTGTGACGTGTGGTACAGAGCTAGACGAGTGCACGGTGCAGAGCTGTGTGTGTGACGTGTGGTACAGAGCTAGACGAGTGCACGGTGCAGAGCTGTGTGTGTGGTACAAAGCTAGACGAGTGCACGGTGCAGAGCTGTGTGTGTGACGTGTGGTACAGAGCTAGACTAGTGTACGGTGCAGAGCTGTGTGTGTGGTACAAAGCTAGACGAGTGCACGGTGCAGAGCTGTGTGTCTGACGTGTGGTACAGAGCTAGACGAGTGCACGGTGCAGAGCTGTGTGTGTGGTACAAAGCTAGACGAGTGCACGGTGCAGAGCTGTGTGTGTGACGTGTGGTACAGAGCTAGACGAGTGCACGGTGCAGAGCTGTGTGTGTGGTACAAAGCTAGACGAGTGCACGGTGCAGAGCTGTGTGTGTGACGTGTGGTACAGAGCTAGACTAGTGTACGGTGCAGAGCTGTGTGTGTGATGTGTGGTACAGAGCTAGACGAGTGCACGGTGCAGAGCTGTGTGTGTGACGAGTGGTACAGAGCTAGACAAGTGCACTGTGCAGAGCTGTGTGTGTGGTACAAAGCTAGACGAGTGCACGGTGCAGAGCTGTGTGTGTGACGTGTGGTACAGAGCTAGACTAGTGTACGGTGCAGAGCTGTGTGTGTGATGTGTGGTACAGAGCTAGACGAGTGCACGGTGCAGAGCTGTGTGTGACGTGTGGTACAAAGCTAGACGAGTGCACGGTGCAGAGCAGTGTGTGATGTGTGGTACAGAGCTAGACGAGTGCACGGTGCAGTGCTGTGTGTGTGACGTGTGGTACAGAGCTAGACGAGTGCACGGTGCAGAGCTGTGTGTGTGGTACAAAGCTAGACGAGTGCACGGTGCAGAGCAGTGTGTGATGTGTGGTACAGAGCTAGACGAGTGCACGGTGCAGTGCTGTGTGTGTGACGTGTGGTACAGAGCTAGACCAGTGCACGGTGCAGAGCTGTGTGTGTGGTACAAAGCTAGACGAGTGTACGGTGCAGAGCTGTGTGTGATGTGTGGTACAGAGCTAGATGAGTGCACGGTGCAGAGCTGTGTGTGATGTGTGGTACAGAGCTAGACTAGTGTACGGTGCAGAGCTGTGTGTGACGTGTGGTACAGAGCTAGACTAGTGTACGGTGCAGAGCTGTGTGTGTGATGTGTGGTACAGAGCTAGACGAGTGCACGGTGCAGAGCTGTGTGTGACGTGTGGTACAGAGCTAGACTAGTGTACGGTGCAGAGCTGTGTGTGATGTGTGGTACAGAGCTAGACTAGTGCACGGTGCAGAGCTGTGTGTGACGTGTGGTACAGAGCTAGACGAGTGCACGGTGCAGAGCTGTGTGTGACGTGTGGTACAGAGCTAGACTAGTGTACGGTGCAGAGCTGTGTGTGATGTGTGGTACAGAGCTAGACGAGTGCACGGTGCAGAGCTGTGTGTGTGACGTGTGGTACAAAGCTAGATGAGTGCACGGTGCAGAGCTGTGTGTGTGATGTGTGGTACAGAGCTAGACGAGTGCACGGTGCAGAGCTGTGTGTGTGACGTGTGGTACAGAGCTAGACGAGTGCACGGTGCAGGGCTGTGTGTGTGGTAAAGAGCTAGATGAGTGCACGGAGCAAAGCTGTGTGTGTGACGTGTGGTACAGAGCTAGACGAGTGCACGGTGCAGGGCTGTGTGTGTGGTACAGAGCTAGATGAGTGCACGGTGCAGAGCTGTGTGTGTGATGTGTGGTACAGAGCTAGACGAGTGCACGGTGCAGAGCAGTGTGTGATGTGTGGTACAGAGCTAGACAAGTGCACGGTGCAGAGCTGTGTGTGATGTGTGGTACAGAGCTAGACGAGTGCACGGTGCAGAGCTGTGTGTGACGTGTGGTACAGAGCTAGACGAGTGCACGGTGCAGAGCTGTGTGTGTGACGTGTGGTACAAAGCTAGACGAGTGCACGGTGCAGAGCTGTGTGTGACGTGTGGTACAGAGCTAGACGAGTGCACGGTGCAGAGCTGTGTGTGTGACGTGTGGTACAGAGCTAGACGAGTGCACGGTGCAGAGCTGTGTGTGACGTGTGGTACAGAGCTAGACTAGTGTACGGTGCAGAGCTGTGTGTGATGTGTGGTACAGAGCTAGACTAGTGCACGGTGCAGAGCTGTGTGTGACGTGTGGTACAGAGCTAGACGAGTGCACGGTGCAGAGCTGTGTGTGTGACATGTGGTACAGAGCTAGACGAGTGCACGGTGCAGAGCTGTGTGTGTGACGTGTGGTACAGAGCTAGACGAGTGCACGGTGCAGAGCTGTGTGTGTGAAGTGTTGTACAGAGATAGACTAGTGTACGGTGCAGAGCTGTGTGTGATGTGTGGTACAGAGCTAGACGAGTGTACGGTGCAGGGCTGTGTGTGTGATGTGTGGTACAGAGCTAGACGAGTGCATGGTGCAGAGCTGTGTGTGTGACGTGTGGTACAGAGCTAGACGAGTGCACGGTGCAGAGCTGTGTGTGACGTGTGGTACAGAGCTAGACGAGTGCACGGTGCAGGGCTGTGTGTGACGTGTGGTACAGAGCTAGACGAGTGCACGGTGCAGGGCTGTGTGTGACGTGTGGTACAGAGCTAGACGAGTGCACGGTGCAGAGCTGTGTGTGACGTGTGGTACAGAGCTAGACGAGTGCACGGTGCAGAGCTGTTCGTGACGTGTGGTACAGAGCTAGACTAGTGTACGGTGCAGAGCTGTGTGTGATGTGTGGTACAGAGCTAGACGAGTGCACGGTGCAGAGCTGTGTGTGTGATGTGTGGTACAGAGCTAGACTAGTGTACGGTGCAGAGCTGTGTGTGTGTGGTACAGAGCTAGACGAGTGCACGGTGCAGAGCTGTGTGTGTGATGTGTGGTACAGAGCTAGACGAGTGCACGGTGCAGAGCTGTGTGTGTGGTACAGAGCTAGATGAGTGCACGGTGCAGAGCTGTGTGTGTGATGTGTGGTACAGAGCTAGACGAGTGCACGGTGCAGGGCTGTGTGTGTGGTACAGAGCTAGATGAGTGCACGGTGCAGAGCTGTGTGTGTGATGTGTGGTACAGAGCTAGACGAGTGCACGGTGCAGAGCTGTGTGTGTGATGTGTGGTACAGAGCTAGACGAGTGCACGGTGCAGAGCTGTGTGTGTGGTACAGAGCTAGATGAGTGCACGGTGCAGAGCTGTGTGTGTGATGTGTGGTACAGAGCTAGACGAGTGCACGGTGCAGAGCTGTGTGTGTGATGTGTGGTACAGAGCTAGACGAGTGCAGGGCTGTGTGTGACGTGTGGTACAGAGCTAGACGAGTGCACGGTGCAGGGCTGTGTGGTACAGAGCTAGACGAGTGCACGGTGCAGAGCTGTGTGTGACGTGTGGTACAGAGCTAGACTAGTGTACGGTGCAGAGCTGTGTGTGATGTGTGGTACAGAGCTAGACGAGTGCACGGTGCAGAGCTGTGTGTGTGGTACAGAGCTAGATGAGTGCACGGTGCAGAGCTGTGTGTGTGATGTGTGGTACAGAGCTAGACGAGTGCACGGTGCAGAGCTGTGTGTGTGATGTGTGGTACAGAGCTAGACGAGTGCACGGTGCAGGGCTGTGTGTGTGTGTGATGTGTGGTACAGAGCTAGACGAGTGCACGGTGCAGAGCTGTGTGTGTGGTACAGAGCTAGATGAGTGCACAGTGCAGAGCTGTGTGTGTGATGTGTGGTACAGAGCTAGACGAGTGCACGGTGCAGGGCTGTGTGTGTGTGTGGTACAGAGCTAGACGAGTGCACGGTGCAGGGCTGTGTGTGACGTGTGGTACAGAGCTAGACGAGTGCACGGTGCAGAGCTGTGTGTGACGTGTGGTACAGAGCTAGACGAGTGCACGGTGCAGGGCTGTGTGTGTGACGTGTGGTACAGAGCTAGACGAGTGCACGGTGCAGAGCTGTGTGTGACGTGTGGTACAGAGCTAGATGAGTGCACGGTGCAGAGCTGTGTGTGTGATGTGTGGTACAGAGCTAGACGAGTGCACAGTGCAGGGCTGTGTGTGTGGTACAGAGCTAGATGAGTGCACGGTGCAGAGCTGTGTGTGATGTGTGGTACAGAGCTAGACGAGTGTACGGTGCAGAGCTGTGTGTGATGTGTGGTACAGAGCTAGACGAGTGCACGGTGCAGGGCTGTGTGTGTGGTACAGAGCTAGATGAGTGCACGGTGCAGAGCTGTGTGTGTGATGTGTGGTACAGAGCTAGACGAGTGCACGGTGCAGAGCTGTGTGTGTGACGTGTGGTACAGAGCTAGACGAGTGCACGGTGCAGGGCTGTGTGTGTGGTACAGAGCTAGATGAGTGCACGGTGCAGAGCTGTGTGTGTGACGTGTGGTACAGAGCTAGACGAGTGCACGGTGCAGGGCTGTGTGTGTGGTACAGAGCTAGATGAGTGCACGGTGCAGAGCTGTGTGTGTGATGTGTGGTACAGAGCTAGACGAGTGCACGGTGCAGAGCTGTGTGTGACGTGTGGTACAGAGCTAGACGAGTGCACGGTGCAGAGCTGTGTGTGTGACGTGTGGTACAGAGCTAGACGAGTGCACGGTGCAGAGCTGTGTGTGTGACGTGTGGTACAAAGCTAGACGAGTGCACGGTGCAGAGCTGTGTGTGTGACGTGTGGTACAGAGCTAGACTAGTGTACGGTGCAGAGCTGTGTGTGTGACGTGTGGTACAGAGCTAGACGAGTGCACGGTGCAGAGCTGTGTGTGTGGTACAAAGCTAGACGAGTGCACGGTGCAGAGCTGTGTGTGTGACGTGTGGTACAGAGCTAGACGAGTGCACGGTGCAGAGCTGTGTGTGTGGTACAAAGCTAGACGAGTGCACGGTGCAGAGCTGTGTGTGTGACGTGTGGTACAGAGCTAGACGAGTGCACGGTGCAGAGCTGTGTGTGTGGTACAAAGCTAGACGAGTGCACGGTGCAGAGCTGTGTGTGTGACGTGTGGTACAGAGCTAGACTAGTGTACGGTGCAGAGCTGTGTGTGTGATGTGTGGTACAGAGCTAGACGAGTGCACGGTGCAGAGCTGTGTGTGTGACGTGTGGTACAGAGCTAGACGAGTGCACGGTGCAGAGCTGTGTGTGTGGTACAAAGCTAGACGAGTGCACGGTGCAGAGCTGTGTGTGTGACGTGTGGTACAGAGCTAGACGAGTGAACGGTGCAGAGCTGTGTGTGTGATGTGTGGTACAGAGCTAGACGAGTGCACGGTGCAGAGCTGTGTGTGACGTGTGGTACAGAGCTAGACGAGTGCACGGTGCAGAGCTGTGTGTGACGTGTGGTACAAAGCTAGACGAGTGCACGGTGCAGAGCAGTGTGTGATGTGTGGTACAGAGCTAGACGAGTGCACGGTGCAGTGCTGTGTGTGTGACGTGTGGTACAGAGCTAGACGAGTGCACGGTGCAGAGCTGTGTGTGTGGTACAAAGCTAGACGAGTGTACGGTGCAGAGCTGTGTGTGATGTGTGGTACAGAGCTAGATGAGTGCACGGTGCAGAGCTGTGTGTGATGTGTGGTACAGAGCTAGACTAGTGTACGGTGCAGAGCTGTGTGTGATGTGTGGTACAGAGCTAGACGAGTGCACGGTGCAGAGCTGTGTGTGACGTGTGGTACAGAGCTAGACTAGTGTACGGTGCAGAGCTGTGTGTGATGTGTGGTACAGAGCTAGACGAGTGCACGGTGCAGAGCTGTGTGTGTGACGTGTGGTACAAAGCTAGATGAGTGCACGGTGCAGAGCTGTGTGTGTGATGTGTGGTACAGAGCTAGACGAGTGCACGGTGCAGAGCTGTGTGTGTGACGTGTGGTACAGAGCTAGACGAGTGCACGGTGCAGGGCTGTGTGTGTGGTACAGAGCTAGATGAGTGCACGGAGCAAAGCTGTGTGTGTGACGTGTGGTACAGAGCTAGACGAGTGCACGGTGCAGGGCTGTGTGTGTGGTACAGAGCTAGATGAGTGCACGGTGCAGAGCTGTGTGTGTGATGTGTGGTACAGAGCTAGACGAGTGCACGGTGCAGAGCAGTGTGTGATGTGTGGTACAGAGCTAGACGAGTGCACGGTGCAGAGCTGTGTGTGATGTGTGGTACAGAGCTAGACGAGTGCACGGTGCAGAGCTGTGTGTGACGTGTGGTACAGAGCTAGACGAGTGCACGGTGCAGAGCTGTGTGTGTGACGTGTGGTACAAAGCTAGACGAGTGCACGGTGCAGAGCTGTGTGTGACGTGTGGTACAGAGCTAGACGAGTGCACGGTGCAGAGCTGTGTGTGTGACGTGTGGTACAGAGCTAGACGAGTGCACGGTGCAGAGCTGTGTGTGACGTGTGGTACAGAGCTAGACTAGTGTACGGTGCAGAGCTGTGTGTGATGTGTGGTACAGAGCTAGACTAGTGCACGGTGCAGAGCTGTGTGTGACGTGTGGTACAGAGCTAGACGAGTGCACGGTGCAGAGCTGTGTGTGTGACGTGTGGTACAGAGCTAGACGAGTGCACGGTGCAGAGCTGTGTGTGTGACGTGTGGTACAGAGCTAGACGAGTGCACGGTGCAGAGCTGTGTGTGTGACGTGTGGTACAGAGCTAGACTAGTGTACGGTGCAGAGCTGTGTGTGATGTGTGGTACAGAGCTAGACTAGTGCACGGTGCAGAGCTGTGTGTGACGTGTGGTACAGAGCTAGACTAGTGCACGGTGCAGAGCTGTGTGTGATGTGTGGTACAGAGCTAGACGAGTGCACGGTGCAGAGCTGTGTATGACGTGTGGTACAGAGCTAGACTAGTGTACGGTGCAGATCTGTGTGTGACGTGTGGTACAGAGCTAGACTAGTGTACGGTGCAGAGCTGTGTGTGATGTGTGGTACAGAGCTAGACTTGTGCACGGTGCAGAGCTGTGTGTGACGTGTGGTACAGAGCTAGACGAGTGCTCGGTGCAGAGCTGTGTGTGTGACGTGTGGTACAGAGCTAGACGAGTGCACGGTGCAGAGCTGTGTGTGTGACGTGTGGTACAGAGCTAGACGAGTGCACGGTGCAGAGCTGTGTGTGACGTGTGGTACAGAGCTAGACGAGTGCACGGTGCAGAGCTGTGTGTGTGACGTGTGGTACAGAGCTAGACGAGTGCACGGTGCAGAGCTGTGTGTGACGTGTGGTACAGAGCTAGACTAGTGTACGGTGCAGAGCTGTGTGTGATGTGTGGTACAGAGCTAGACTAGTGCACGGTGCAGAGCTGTGTGTGACGTGTGGTACAGAGCTAGACGAGTGTACGGTGCAGAGCTGTGTGTGACGTGTGGTACAAAGCTAGACGAGTGCACGGTGCAGAGCTGTGTGTGTGACATGTAGTACAGAGCTAGACGAGTGCACGGTGCAGAGCTGTGTGTGTGACATGTAGTACAGAGCTAGACGAGTGCACGGTGCAGAGCTGTGTGTGACGTGTGGTACAGAGCTAGATGAGTGCACGGTGCAGAGCTGTGTGTGTGACGTGTAGTACAGAGCTAGACTAGTGCACGGTGCAGAGCTGTGTGTGATGTGTGGTACAGAGCTAGACGAGTGCACGGTGCAGAGCTGTGTGTGATGTGTGGTACAGAGCTAGACGAGTGCACGGTGCAGAGCTGTGTGTGATGTGTGGTACAGAGCTAGACGAGTGCACGGTGCAGAGCTGTGTGTGATGTGTGGTACAGAGCTAGACGAGTGCACGGTGCAGAGCTGTGTGTGTGACATGTAGTACAGAGCTAGACGAGTGCACGGTGCAGAGCTGTGTGTGACGTGTGGTACAGAGCTAGATGAGTGCACGGTGCAGAGCTGTGTGTGTGACGTGTAGTACAGAGCTAGACTAGTGCACGGTGCAGAGCTGTGTGTGATGTGTGGTACAGAGCTAGACGAGTGCACGGTGCAGAGCTGTGTGTGATGTGTGGTACAGAGCTAGACGAGTGCACGGTGCAGAGCTGTGTGTGACGTGTGGTACAGAGCTAGACGAGTGCACGGTGCAGAGCTGTGTGTGTGACGTGTGGTACAGAGCTAGACTAGTGCACGGTGCAGAGCTGTGTGTGACGTGTGGTACAGAGCTAGACGAGTGCACGGTGCAGAGCTTTCTTCCGTACAGACATAAGGAAGTGGAAAGCATACGGATAATCTGTGTGCTTTCTGCATCCATCTGTCCGTTCCACAAAATTCTAGAATATGTCAGCAAAATGTGGATCATGGACCTACTGAAAATAATGGGTCTGCAAATAAAATGCAGGCAGCACACAGACCACATCTGTCTTTTGCGGATCTGAAATTTGTGGGCTGCAAAACGAATACAGTGGTGTGCATGGCGCCTTTCTAGAAATGACTTCAATACGGACAAGAGTAGGACATGTTCTATCATTTGCGGAACGGACACATGGATGCGGACATCTGCGTGCTGTGTATTTTTTTTGCAGACCCAAACAAATCAATGTGTCTGTGTGCTATCTGCAAAAATATGAGGATTGGACATGGTTACAAAATATGGTCGTGTGCATGTCATCTTACAGTTCTCATTAACCAATATTGGAATCAATATTCTGTGCAGGTCTATAGGAGCACCACACATATATAGAGGCTTGCACTGGCCAAAGAGGAACAGGTGAATCCCCCGGTGGGCCTCTAGTCTCCCACCCCCTGCACAGTGGCACATGACACAGTAGACTAACTCCGCTACATATACTGTAAATAGGCAGCGTACAGCTTCCTAACTAGCTTATGTTCATATGAAAAGAATGGGTAGACTATTTAGCAGGGGTGTAGTTATAATTCATGGGCCACATAGCAAAATCAATTGTGGCCCCAATCACCTATTATAAGTTGAAAATTAAAAAAAGCAGCAGCAGCATTAGGCCTCCTGCACACGACCGTTGTGTGCACCCGTGGCCGTTGTGCCGTTTTCCGTTTTTTTTCGCGGACCCATTGACTTTCAATGGGTCCGTGGAAAAATCGGAAAATGCACCGTTTTGCAGCCGAGGCCGTGATCCGTGTATCCTGTCCGTCAAAAAAATATGACCTGTCCTATTTTTTTGACGGACAACGGTTCACGGACCCATTCAAGTCAATGGGTCCGTGAAAGAACACGGATGCACACAAGATTGGCATCCGTGATCCGTGGCGTAGGTTGCTTTCATACAGACGGATCCGAAGATCCGTCTGCATAAAAGCTTTTTCTGATCTAAGTTTTCACTTCGTGAAAACTCATTTCCGACAGTATATTCTAACACAGAAGCGTTCCCATGGTGATGGGGACGCTTCTAGTTAGAATACACTGCAAACTTGGTACAAGACTGCCCCCTGCTGCCTGGCACCACCCGATCTCTTACAGGGGGATATGATAGCACAATTAACCTCTTCAGGTGCGGCACCTCAAGGGGTTAATTGTACTATCATATTCTCCTGTAAGAGATCAGGGCTGCCAGGCAGCAGGGGGCAGACCCCCCCCTCCCCAGTTTGAATATCGTTGGTGGCACAGTGTGTGCCCATCGCCCCCCCTTCCTCCCTCTATAGTTAAAAATCGTTGGTGGCACAGTGTGTGCCCATCGCCCCCCCCTTCCTCCCTCTATAGTTAAAAATCATACTTACCTGCTTGCTGCTGCGATGTCTGTGACCGGCCGGGAGCTCCTCCTACTGGTAAGTGACAGTTCTTTAGCAATGCGCCGCACAGACCTTTCACTTACCAGTAGGTGGAGCCCCCGGCCGGTCACAGACATCGCAGCAGCAGGCAGGTAAGTATGAATCTTCTACAATTGTACTATTGCTAAGTAACCATGGCAACCAGGGATGCAGTAGCTTCCTGGTTGCCATGGTTACCGATCGGAGCCCCAGCGATTAAACTGGGACTCCGATCGGAACTCCGCTGCCACCAATGATGGGGGGGGGGGGGGGAGATGGAGGGGGGCGATGGTGGGCGCACACTGTGCCACCAACGATTTTTAACTATAGAGGGAGGAAGGGGGGGGGCGATGGGCACACACTGTGCCACCAACGATTTTTAACTATAGAGGGAGGAAGGGGGGGCGATGGGCACACACTGTGCCACCAACGATATTCAAACTGGGGAGGGGGGGGTCTGCCCCCTGCTGCCTGGCAGCCCTGATCTCTTACAGGAGAATATGATAGTACAATTAACCCCTTGAGGTGCCGCACCTGAAGAGGTTAATTGTGCTATCATATCCCCCTGTAAGAGATCGGGTGGTGCCAGGCAGCAGGGGGCAGTCTTGTACCAAGTTTGCAGTGTATTCTAACCTGAAGCGTCCCCATCACCATGGGAACGCCTCTGTATTAGAATATACTGTCGGATCTGAGGTTCACGAAGTAGCTCATATCCGACAGTATATTCTAACATAGAGGCGTTCCCATGGTGATGGGGACGCTTAAAGTTAAAATATACCATCGGATTGGAGAAAACTCCAATCCGATGGTATAAAAGAACTCCAGACTTTACATTGAAAGTCAATGGGGACGGATCCGTTTGAAATGGCACCATATTGTGTCAACATCAAACGGATCCGTCCCCATTGACTTGCATTGTAATTCAGGACGGATCCGTTTGGCTCCGCACGGCCAGGCGGACACCAAAACGACTTTTTTTTCATGTCCGTGGATCCTCCAAAAATCAAGGAAGACCCACGGACGAAAAAACGGTCACGGATCACGGACCCCGTTTTTGCGGACCGTGTAAAAAAATGTTCGTGTGCAGGAGGCCTTAGTAGTATAAGTAAAGGTATGTATAATAGCACCATATATCAGAGCTCTGGGACCCCGTTCAAGTGCTATGGTTGCTATTTAACAAGCTACGCTATTATAGATGACTCCTAGGCATAGAGGCAGGCTTGACAGTTTTACAGTTTTTTGTTTTGTTTTATAAACACAGAGGGCATTACTACTGTGAAGGGGCACAGAGGTCTATAACTACTGTGAAGGGGGCACAGAGGGCATTACTACTGTGAATAGGGCGCATAGGGCATGACTACTGTGAAGGGGTGCATAGGACATTACTACTGTGAAGGGGGCACAGAGGGCATTACTACTGTGAATGGGGCACAGAGGGCTTTACTAATGTGAAGGGGGCACAGAGGGCATTACTACTGTGAAAGGACCACAGAGGGCATTACTACTGTGAAGGGGCCACAGAGGGCATTACTACTGTGAAGAGGACACAGAGGGTTTTACTACTGTGAAGGGGGCACATAAGGCTTTACTACTGTGAAGGGAGTGCAGAGGGATTACTGCTTTGAAGGGGGCACAGAGGGTATTACTACTGTGAAGGGGGCACAGAGGGCTTTACTAATGTGAAGGGCATTACTAAAGTGAAGGGGCCACAGAGGGCATTACTACTGTGAAGGGGGCACAGAGGGCATTACTACTGTGAAGGGGCCACAGAGGGCATTACTACTGTGAAGGGGCCACAGAGGGCATTACTACTGTGAAGGGGCCACAGAGGGCATTACTACTGTGAAGGGGCCACAGAGGGCATTACTACTGTGAAGGGGACACAGAGGGCATTACTACTGTGAAGGGGACACAGAGGGCATTACTACTGTGAAGAGGACACAGAGGGTATTACTACTGTGAAGGGGGCACATAAGGCTTTACTACTGTGAAGGGAGTGCAGAGGGATTACTGCTTTGAAGGGTTAAATCCAAAAGATCCACTGGACCCAGGAGATCAATATTTATAATCCAATAGTCAGAAGACTAATAATTCCTGTTTGAGGTCTATTTTAAAACTTAACCTTTAATATTTCTTATTTATTATTGACATACATAACACATAATTCAAAAAAAGAAGAAAAAGAACTCTGTTGAGAATTACTTTAAAAATATATATGAGGGGGATAGTGTATACGGGGTAATTTTGTGACACTGTGTCACTATATCACAATTATATCCTTTTGTGAATGACGTTTATTGAATGTAGTAGATATACAGGTCCTTCTCAAAAAATTAGCATATTGTGATAAAGTTCATTATTTTCTGTAATGTACTGATAAACATTAGACTTTCATATATTTTAGATTCATTACACACCAACTGAAGTAGTTCAAGCTTTTTATTGTTTTAATATTGATGATTTTGGCATACAGCTCATGAAAACCCAAAATTCCTATCTCAAAAAATTAGCATATCATGAAAAGGTTCTCTAAACGAGCTATTAACCTAATCATCTGAATCAACTAATTAACTCGAAACACCTGCAAAAGATTCCTGAGGCTTTTAAAAACTCCCAGCCTGGTTCATTAGTCAAAACCGCAATCATGGGTAAGACTGCCGACCTGACTGCTGTCCAGAAGGCCATCATTGACACCCTCAAGCAAGAGGGTAAGACACAGAAAGAAATTTCTGAACGAATAGGCTGTTCCCAGAGTGCTGTATCAAGGCACCTCAGTGGGAAGTCTGTGGGAAGGAAAAAGTGTGGCAGAAAACGCTGCACAACGAAAAGAGGTGACCGGACCCTGAGGAAGATTGTGGAGAAGGACCGATTCCAGACCTTGGGGGACCTGCGGAAGCAGTGGACTGAGTCTGGAGTAGAAACATCCAGAGCCACCGTGTACAGGCGTGTGCAGGAAATGGGCTACAGGTGCCGCATTCCCCAGGTCAAGCCACTTTTGAACCAGAAACAGCGGCAGAAGCGCCTGACCTGGGCTACAGAGAAGCAGCACTGGACTGTTGCTCAGTGGTCCAAAGTACTTTTTTCGGATGAAAGCAAATTTTGCATGTCATTCGGAAATCAAGGTGCCAGAGTCTGGAGGAAGACTGGGGAGAGGGAAATGCCAAAATGCCTGAAGTCCAGTGTCAAGTACCCACAGTCAGTGATGGTCTGGGGTGCCATGTCAGCTGCTGGTGTTGGTCCACTGTGTTTTATCAAGGGCAGGGTCAATGCAGCTAGCTATCAGGAGATTTTGGAGCACTTCATGCTTCCATCTGCTGAAAAGCTTTATGGAGATGAAGATTTCATTTTTCAGCACGACCTGGCACCTGCTCACAGTGACAAAACCACTGGTAAATGGTTTACTGACCATGGTATTACTGTGCTCAATTGGCCTGCCAACTCTCCTGACCTGAACCCCATAGAGAATCTGTGGGAAATTGGGAAGAGAAAGTTGAGAGATGCAAGACCCAACACTCTGGATGAGCTTAAGGCCGCTATCGAAGCATCCTGGGCCTCCATAACACCTCAGCAGTGCCACAGGCTGATTGCCTCCATGCCACGCCGCATTGAAGCAGTCATTTCTGCAAAAGGATTCCCGACCAAGTATTGAGGGCATAACTGAACATAATTATTTGAAGGTTGACTTTTTTTGTATTAAAAACACTTTTCTTTTATTGGTCGGATGAAATATGCTAATTTTTTGAGATAGGAAATTTGGGTTTTCATGAGCTGTATGCCAAAATCATCAATATTAAAACAATAAAAGGCTTGAACTACTTCAGTTGTGTGTAAGGAATCTAAAATATATGAAAGTCTAATGTTTATCAGTACATTACAGAAAATTATGAACTTTATCACAATATGCTAATTTTTTTAGAAGGACCTGTATATCAAAAGTTTGCCACTGGCATATCCTCACTTCTGATGTCTACTGATGTTATTTTCCACCAGGTTATAAACTATCATTCCTTTGATACATTGACTGTGCTGTTCCAGCATATTATTTATAGTTATTAGAAGCCAACTCTGTTGTTAGACATCCTATTCACTGCCAGCACAGTCAGCTATATCTACACTACCCTCGTAAAAATAATCTGAAGCGCACTGTGTCTGCAGATCACAGTGCTACAGAAACACTATCCCCAACATATTCTTAAAAGGTATCACAACGCAGCTCCCCCGACATGTTTCACCGCACACAGCGGCTTCTTCAGGGGAATGGAGCTACAGACAACCTGCTTTGAAGGGGGCACAGAGGGTATTACTACTGTGAAGGGGGCACAGAGGGCTTTACTAATGTGAAGGGGGCACAGAGGGCATTACTACTGTGAAGGGGCCACAGAGGGCATTACTACTGTGAAGGGGCCACAGAGGGCATTACTACTGTGAAGGGGCCACAGAGGGCATTACTACTGTGAAGGGGACACAGAGGGCATTACTACTGTGAAGAGGACACAGAGGGGACACAGAGGGTATTACTGCTTTGAAGGGGGCACATAGGGCATTACTACTGTGAAGGGGGCAGAGAGGATTTTACTACTATGAAGGGGACACAGAGGGTATTACTACTGTGCATGGGGTACAGAGGGCTTTACTACTATGACGGGCATAACTGTTATGGGGGCATAGTGAGGGCATAACTACTCTGAAGGGGCACAGAGATGGCATAGCTACTGTAAAGGGGGCACAAAGAGGGCATTACTACTGTAAAAGGGGCACAGAGAGGGCATACCTACTGTGAGGGGGTACAATGAGGGCATAGGGCATAACTACTGTGAAGGGGCACAATAAAGGAATACATACTTTAAGGGGGCACAAGGTGGGCATAACTACTGTGAATGTTGTACAATGAGGGCATAAATACTGTGAGGGGGCACAGTGAGGGCATAACTACCATGAGGGAGCACAACAATATGGATATTATTAGGAGGCACGTAGCTGGACATAACTACTGTGAAAGTTGTACAATAAGGGCAATACTACTGGGGGGGGCTCAATATTTGAAAGTTTTGAGGGGGGGGGGTGCCACAGTAAGGACCCGCCCAGTGTGCCAAACACCTTATGCACACCACTGCATGTAGCTGCACAGTGGTCCCCTAGAATTAATTTTACTGGTTGGCCCTAGACACCCCAATCCAACACTGTGTATATATATATATATATATATATATATATACAGCTGCAACGAGCGTCCCTGTACACCGGATGGCAGCACTGTAATTGTCAGTAGGATTACCGGTTACTATGTAGAGCCTGCATCAAGGATCTAAGCCAGAAGAGCTGTGGGTGGGGGATGTTATAGATGTGTTTACTATAGCCACTACTGTGACAACCGAGGAGGGAAGGGGAGAAAAAGTGCGGGAGAGGGGACACTGTGAAAGGGAGGCGGGCGGAGGCAGGAGGGCAGGCGCTGCTATCATCCACGTACAGGAGCTGGCTGCAGCACATACTCTAGCCATGGCAGGTACACACCACGCTGGATCCAAGAGGATCACTGAGTTACAGATTAAGGTATTCCTTTCATTTTAGGAGTTCTGTGTTCTCTTTGCTGTGACTTTTTTCTTCTTTGAGTCTCCCATTGCACATTGAGATGGATAAGCTTAACTCTGACTAAAAGGTATGGCATTTATCAGAACAAACAGTATATAGTACAAGAAATGTGCACCCGATGTGCAGCTCAGGTAAGTCATTCATAAAGTCTACTGCCTTACTGGAGACACCTCCTGTGACAAGCTTGCTTCCTCTGTCACCATGGAGACAAGCGTACTAGTGACTTCAGTTAGGTTAGCTTACGGCTGCAGGCTATGGCCGGGGGATGATCCTTGAATTGATTTCTTAGGCTACTTTCACACTCGCATTTGGTGTGGATCCGTCATGGATCTGCACAGACGGATCCGTTCAGATAATACAACTTGTCACTTTTATCTATACTTCTATAATGTTAGCCCATAACAAACGGCATAGTTTATCTGATTTTATTGTGTTTTACGTGTTTATGTGTTGTTTTTTCTGATGCAGTTTATGAAGCCAAAAACAGAAATGGGTTAAAAAAATAGGAGAAATAGTATGTGTCCTTTATACTTAAAGGGATTGGCCACTTGGCATTTCTGTCTTCGTTAACTTGCATCCATATTCTTTTTCATATGCTTTTTTTTAAACTGGTTGCTGTGCTGTGCTGTAAACAGCGCCTTTAGCCGCTGTGTCCGCTTGATATGACATCACTCAAAATGGCTCCTATCCTGTCTTCCACTGCGCTGACTCAACAACAAATGTTCAGCGTCTGCGCATTAGCCGAAGAATACGAGCGGCCACTGCTGCAGGCTTTGTCAGTGCGCACGCTCGCTTCTCCAGCCAGGTGCACTCTGAGTCTGGGGCACTGGAGGCAGGAATTTATTTTACTGCGCAGACATTGGACGCTTCTTGTGGAGCCTGCGCAGTAGACGGGGGAGCCATTGTGACTTATGTCATATCAGGGGGCAAGAGCTGCAAAAACAATCCACAAGCCCTATTTACAGCAGCAGCCAGATCAAAAAAGGCACATAAAAAAGAATATGGATGACAGTCAGAAATACAGTGAGGAAACAAAAAAATATTACAACCCCTTTAAGGTCCTTTTAAATGGACCGAAGTTACAGGCTATTATTGGAAACAATCCAAATGTCCCTGATAGCATAACTACCAGTATTGCAGTTGGTAAATTAGGGACAATTAGACCCCGCCTTGGGAATGGCGCCTACTTGTCTGGCACTGCCCATTTATGGGCTTACAGTTTGAATTTGCAGGGACTGTCTCTGAAAATTAGGGACAGTCCATGCAAATTTGCACCTGTTGGCAACCATGCAATAATTGCCTGATAGCAGAGATGTAGCTGCTTTACATGCAGCAATCACCTCCACTGTATGGGGACAAGCGATTGCTACAGTGATTGTTTGTCCCTATAGGGAATGAATGGTTTTGGGCAACAGATACTTGTTTATACAGGTTCACCTGCTGCACAGAAACAATGATTTTGGGTCCCTGCTAAAAGGAACACACACCCGATAAGCATTTGCTTGTTCATCAGGTGATCGCTGGCAACTTTATACAAGGCAATTATCGGGAATGAATGTTTCTACAAACACCCCCAATAATTGTCTAATGATCAATCCATGTAAAGGACCCATTACCTTCCCTTTATAATCCACCCCTGGTTTTGGCTTCCAGAATGGTATAAAAAACTCAAATTTGTAAACCCAGCCTAAGGCCGAATGCACACGGCCGTGAGCGGTCCGTGGTAACACGGGCTGGATTCCTGCTGAGAGCAGGAGCGCACGGCGTCATTGGTTGCTATGATGCCGTGCGCTTCCTGCTGCCGCCGCAGTATCACTGTACTGCGGCGGCAGCAGGAATCGCATGGCGTCATAGCAACGTGAAACACGGCCGTGTGCATTCGGCCTAAGTGTGAAGCAAGTACAGGAGTACAATTTCTACATTTTTGACCCCTCACATTAAAAAAAAGAACAGAGATTTACAGAGATATTGCCACTTTTCTATTGCGTTATGATGGCCATTTTGGGGAAAGTTACTACAGGAGGCACAGCTACATTGGTTACCTTCTCGGAAACCGTTCAGTGACAGGTTGCTTGCTGACTAACCTCTGTTTCAGTTTTTTTCTGGACATCTTTGCCAAACATCATGGACAGCCAAAATTTTTACTTTCAAATTGGAAAACCAAAATGAACCAGCTTTTAAAGGGGTTGTCTCAGACATTGGTGGCATATCGCTAGGATATGATATCATTATCAGATAGGTGCGGGTCCCAACCTATCTCCAGAATGGGACCCTCGTAGTGAATGGAGCGCAGCCACGGCTATCCTCCATTCATTTCTATGGGAGTTTCAAAAGTAGTTGAGCGCTGGCTCGGCTATTTCCGGCAGCCCCATAGAGGTAAATGGAGCGGTGGCCGTGCTTGCGTGATGCGCTCTCCATTTATTTCTATGGAACTTCTGAAAATTTCTGTATTGCAGAATTCTGATATATTAGCTGTATTTGCTGAGAACTCTAAAATTGTGCTAAATACAATCACAAGAGAGAGATATGTTTTAGGGTCTGCAAAACACGTATACCGGCTGTGTGCATTCTGCATTTTGTGGATGGGAACGTCCTTCCCTATGATAGAATTGTGGACAAGAATAGGACATGTTCTATCTTTTGCAGGGCCGTGGAACGGAGATGCAGATGTGGACAGCATACTATGTGCTGTCCACATCTTTTGTGGCCCCATTCAAATGAATGGGTCTGCATCCGATCTGCAAAACACTGTGACAAAAGCTGGGCATGGGGAGAAGAGTCTGCTGTGGGGCTTCGTGCCCAATATAGCTGTCTATATTGGGAGAGGTCTGTCACTCATGCAGAGCAAGAAGCTGCACAGCGGACCTGTATTAATGTGTCTGCTCTGGAATCTTCTCCCTGTGCCCAAATCACATTCTCTGAAACGCTACAGCTCAGCACGACATACAGTTGTGTTAAAAATAATAGCAGTCAGACATCTCTAACCTGATCAATCACAGTTTTTGGTAGAAATGATATTTCTACATGGCAAATAATTTACTAGCAGGTGTATTAGAGTAATAGAAACTCAACAGACCCAACAGTCATGACATTAATGCTGCTGATTCTGTGTAATTGAATCACTAATTGAAAGGGGCAAGTTCAAAATAATAGCAGTGTGGAGTTCAATGAGTGAGGTCATTCATTCTTTGAAAAACAGGTGGCAATTATTGCCCTTATTTAAGGAAGGAAGACAGCAAATGTTGTACATGCTGGTTACAGTGCATTTCTCTGAAATTCTAAGGAATATTGGTCTTTCCAGACATTGTTCAGAAGAACAGCGTACCTTGGTTAAAAGGTTGATTGGAGAGGGGAAAATGTATAAAGAAGTGCAGAAAATGATAGGCTGCTCATCTAAAATGATTGCAAATGCTTTAAAATGACAACCAAAACCTGAAAGACGTGGAAGAAAGCGAAAAACTACCATTCAAATGGATAGAAGAATAGCCAAAATAGAAAGGACTCAGCCAACAATCGGCTCCAGGAAGATCAAAGAAGGTCTAAAGTTACCTGTGAGTACTGTTACAATTAAAAGACGCCTATGTGAAGCCGAGCTATCTGCAAGAAGCCTCCACAAAGTCATGTGCTGAAGAGGTTAAAATTTACCAAAGAGCACATTGACTGGCCTAAAGAGACATTTTGTGGACTGATGAAAGTAAGATTGTTCTTTTTGGGTCTAGTGACCGGAGACAGTTTGTCAGACGACCCCCAAACACTGAATTCAAGCCACAGTACACTGTGAAGACAGTGAAGCATGGTGGCACAAGCATCATGATATGGGGGTGTTTCTCATACTACGGTGTTGGGCCTATCTATCGCATACCAGGGATCAAAATACTTGAAGAGGTCATGCTGCATTATGCTGAAGAGGAAATGCCCTTGAAATGGGTGTTCCAACAAGACAACAACCCCAAACACACCAGTAAACGTGCAACATCTTGGTTCCAGACCAAGAAGATTGACGTTATGGAGTGGCCAGCGCAATCCCCGGATCTTAATCCAATAGAAAACTTGTGGGGTGACATAAAAAATGCAGTTTCTGAGGCAAAACCAAGAAATAGAGAAGAACTGTGGAATGTAGTCCAATCATCCTGGGCTGGAATACCTGTTCACAGGTGCCAGAAGTTGGTTGACTCCATGCAACACAGATGTACAGCAGTTCTCAGAAACACTGGTTATACAACTAAATAGTAGTTAAATGATTCAAAGGAAAGCAAAATCTTCAAACATTTTTCAGTTTATATAGTGAATGTTTGAGTTTGTAAAGAAGAATACAAACACTTTTTTTGAACAGTCTAAGGCCCCATGCACACTGCCGTGTTTCACAGCCGTGTGCGGGCCGTGGAACTGCGGCCTGGATCCCTCCTGAGAGCAGGAGCGCACGGCGTCACTGGTTGCTATGACGCCGTGCGCTCCCTGCTGCCGGCACAGTACAGTAATACACTGGTATAGATCATACCAGTGTATTACTGTATTGCGGCGGCAGCAGGGAGCGCACGGCGTCATAGCAACCAGTGACGCCGTGTGCTCCTGCTCTCAGGAGGGATCCAGGCTGTGAAACACGGCAGTGTGCATGGGGCCTAATATTCACTTTTCTTCTGTTTTTTTTTAGAGAAACAACACAAATTTGATATATTTTTCTTCATGTTTTGATTTGGAATAGAATGTGTAGTGTCCCCAATGCATTTGTGTGTATGGAAATAAAAGCTATTAGAAGGATTTTGAACTTTATTAACTTTTTTAAACACACTGCTATTATTTTGAACACAACTGTAACTCTATATCTTTGTAATAAGGGAGCCTGTTAGGCATTATGAAATGAATGACAGGTTCCCTTTCAAGGAGTTTTCCAGGATGAGAATATTGATAACTTATCAATATCTAATTGGTGGGGATGTGATACCTAGCACTGCCACTGATCAGCTGTCTAAAGAGGCCGCTCACAGCATACCAAGTATGAGGGACCGTGTCATCTGAGGGACCGTGACATCCTGCTGTTAGGGCACACTAGTGTTGTCCTAATCACAGCCTGTGCCATAGAGACACAGAGCATAATATATTAATATACAGGAATATGCTAATACATTATAAGCATGAAATAATTTTGTAAGACAGTAGTTCCTCAATGGAATAATGAAAAAAACGTGGAAAAAATAATAAATTAGCTCTAATTAAAAAAAGTTTTTTTTTTTTTTATAGAGCCTACTTTACTTAAAAGCAAAATACAAAGCACACTTAGGCCTCATGCACAACGTATATTCTTTCCATGTCCATATACGGAGCCATTCAGTTCAATGGGTCTGCAAAAAAAATAGAAGTTACTCCGTGTGCATTCCGTTTTCGTATGTCTGTATTTCCGTTCCGCCAAAAAATAGAACATGTCCTATTATTGTCCGCATTACGGACAAGGATAGTGCTGTTCTATTAGGGGCCAGCTGTTCCGTTCCGCAAAATACGGAATGCACACGGCCGTCATCCGTATTTTTTGCGGATCCGCTTTTTGCAGACCGCAAAATACATACAGTCGTGTGCATGAGGCCTATTAGGTATCCACATGACCAAAATTACCTGAGTAACTCATTTAACAGGTCATTCAGTGTGCAATGTGTACAGTCTAAACAAAGTAAATGTAAAAAAAAAATTAAAAAATGTCCAAAATCATGCTTTATGCTGCCTTTAGGCAGAGGGAGAGATGCGCCAACGCTAAGGCGCAAAGCAAGAATAGAGCCTGTGGCTGTAGCAGCCAATCAGCTGTCATTTTTCTACAGCTGACTAGAAAACGAAAGGAGAAATGTGATTGGTTGCTATGACCAACTGCTACCCTTTGCTCTTGCTCTGGTCTTTACACATCTTCTACAGCGTCTATATGTATATATGTATGTTTATATACTTTTTCTATATATTTTTATTGTATAATTGAAAGCATCCCCTAATTTCTTGCCTTACCCTCTAGATTGATGAACTGCAGACCACAAACTGGACCCTAGAACAGCACATTGGACATCTAACAGAAAATAAAGAGTCTATGAACAATGAAGTTGATATCTTGACTCACAAAAATGAGCAACTCTGCAAAGAACTGACAGAGATAGACAAGCTAGCGGAGCAACTTGAGAAGGAGAAGGAGCAGGCTCTGAATATTGCCGAACAGGAACTAGAACAAGTAAAGGTATCATGTCAGTTCGGTTCAAGGCTCTCTAGCTCCTTTAGAAAACAATGAACATGAAGCACAAATGTGCACCAAAGACTGTTAGGCCATGTTCACCCTTGTAATAATTAGAAAAGTGGGGGGCACTCAATATCCGACAATATATGGACTAATACAAATGCACAATATAGCACTATAACAATTTATTCACAATGTGTACACGATAGTTAAAATGATAATTAAATAAATGTATAAAACAAATGATAAAAACCCTCTATCCACACATAATACCAAAGAATAAACAGTTGAAATAAAGTAGATTAGGGTAAAAAGAATATATGCGATAGATGGCGGATATGCGGATATATCAGGATTACTAGATAGGACAGTCCAGTTCAATGTGTCCCTGTATTTGAAAAAAACAATCCTAAATATAATTTGTCCAACTATAGGTAGCTAAAACATCATTTGCTTTTGTATACTGTATAAGTTTTATCCACCAGAAGGATAATAAACCGTTGCAACAGTCCCTATTAGCCAGATAAGTCTGAATCCCCGGCTTTGCGTAATATATTCATATGTTGCAAGGGAATATAGTGCACACGGTACTTTACCAATCCTCGTTGGTGGAAGTTATTACGTCCTGCAAAGGATCCTCTCCGCTAGAGCCGTCCGGGAGACTGGAAAGTCTTATTGTTGCTCTGTACTGCAAGGACCTACGCGGCGTTCCACGTGGTCCGCAGTTCTCCCATGGCGTCCCAAATGACTCAGGAGCTGGAAGGGATCTGGGTCCTAAACACGGACGTTAGGGTTCGACAATTGTGTCCACCGGTGTCAGCCTGGAGTTGCAAAATATCTGCAAACTGGATGTGTGAATTGGAGCCGTGATCGGCTCTATTAAGATCTCTCACTGTTCATTACCAAGCGCATTTCGGGGCTAAAACTTCCCCTTCCTCAGTGGTTCCTCAGTCTCAACCACTGAGGAAGGGGAAGTTTTAGCCCCGAAACGCGTCTGGTAATGAACAGTGAGAGATCTTAATAGAGCCGATATCCACGTCAGATATCCACAGCATAAATTGACATGATACAAATTTAAATCCACGCTGCAGGTCAAGTTATGTGTGGATCCTGTTGCAGATTTGTCCTGCACTGTGTAAGTGAGATTTTGTAATATGTCATCCACTTTGGTGGTACTGTAATACTGCAAGTTTTCCCCACACAAATCTGTGTTGGAAAATCCACACCATATACTGTACATTATGTAGGAACGTACCCTAAAATTGAATCTCTATGCTTTAAAGGGGAGGTCTAGGGTTTTTTAAGTGATGGTCTATCCTCGGGATAGGCTGTCACTAGCTGATCTGCTGTGGTCCAATACCCCGCACCTTCGTTGATCATCTGGTCTGTGTAGCTCCTTCGACAGAAGTCAGCGCCAGAGCTACATAGCAACAGCAACATTTTAGCGGCGGGAGCTCGCTACTGAAGTCAATGGGAGCAGCGCTGTAGTAGCGACCGCCTGCTGCTACAATGTCAACGGTGCTATGTAACTTCAGTCTTGACTTCTGTCGATGGAGCTACACAAACCAGCTGATCAGCAGAAATGCGGGGTGTCGGACCCCACGATCAGCTAGTGATAAACCAGGCATCCTCGAACTGCGGCCCTCCAGAAGTTGTAAAACTACAACTCCCACAATGCCCTGCTGTAGGCTGATACCTGTAGGCTGTTCGGGCATGCTGGGAGTTGTAGTTTTGCAACAGCTGGAGGGCCGCTGTTTGAGGATGCCTGTGATAGACTATCCTGAGGATAAAAAAGCTGGAGAACCCCTTTATCACCATGTAATTTTTAGGTACACGTTTCTCTGCAAATTCATTTCTTAATAGATGTTTATAGAGATGGAGCTCTGAATGCCTTGGATAGAGTCACAGAGTTACATTACAACATGCAGGATGTCTGAATGTTATCATTTGATTTGTTTCTATGCAGGGGATTTGCAAATCTGTATTTAAAAAATGGAGCTCTAAAACTTTAAACTTTAAAGGGACACTGACAGGCCCAAAAAGCATATTTAGGGGTATATATGACAGTATAGGTCTTATAAAGGGTATTAGAATCATCTAAGTATCCCCCCTGTCCACCTCATAAATACAGTAATCTGAAGTTTTATAACCTGCTTTCCTGGCGTTCAATCTGCCCAAGGGGCGGCGCTTCATATCAATTTGCGCCCAGCCAGCCTCGCCACAACTGTCGTTTGAAGCACAAGCGCATGCGCATAAAGCAGACGCGCGATGCGATCCCGGCCAGTGAGGGTGTCGGGCGCATGCGCTGAAGATGGCCGGGGACACTAGTACAGCGCTTCAGAGTAGCCGCCCAGCTCAGTGAATATTGATGAGCTGGGCGGCTACTCTGAAGCGCTGTACTAGTGTCCCCGGCCATCTTCAGCGCATGCGCCCGGCACCCTCACTGGCCGGGATCGCATCGCGCGTCTGCTTTATGCGCATGCGCTGTGCCCAGAGTAGCCGCCCAGCTCAGTGAATATTGATGAGCTGGGCGGCGCTTCAAACTGCAGTTGTGGCGAGGCTGGCTGGGCGCAAATTGATATGAAGCGCCGTCCCTTGGGCAGATTGAACGCCAGGAAAGCAGGTTATAAAACTGTCATTGATCACCCCCCTGTCATTGATCACCCCCCTGTAAGGCTCCATTCAGAATTTTTTTTGGCCCAAGTTAGCGGAAATTTTTTTCTTTATTTTTTTTCTTACAAAGTCTCATATTCCACTAACTTGTGTCAAAAAATAAAATCTCACATGAACTCACCATACCCCTCACGGAATCCAAATGAGTAAAATTTTTTAGACATTTATATTCCAGACTTCTTCTCACGCTTTAGGGCCCCTAAAATGCCAGGGCAGTATAAATACCCCACATGTGACCCCATTTTGGAAAGAAGACACCCCAAGGTATTCAATGAGGGGCATGGCGAGTTCATAGAAATTTATTTTTTGGGGCACAAGTTAGCGGAAATTGATTTTTTTTTGTTTTTTTCTCACAAAGTCTCCCTTTCCGCTAACTTGGGACAAAAATTTAAATCTTTCATGGACTCAATATGCCCCTCACGGAATACCTTGGGGTGTCTTCTTTCCGAAATGGGGTCACATGTGGGGTATTTATACTGCCCTGGCATTTTAGGGGCCCGAAAGCGTGAGAAGAAGTCTGGGATCCAAATGTCTAAAAATGCCCTTCTAAAAGGAATTTGGGCCGCTTTGCGCATCTAGGCTGCAAAAAAGTGTCACACATGTGGTATCGCCGTACTCAGGAGAAGTTGGGCAATGTGTTTTGGGGTGTCATTTTACATATACCCATGCTGGGTGAGATAAATATCTTTGTCAAATGCCAACTTTGTATAAAAAAATGGGAAAAGTTGTCTTTTGCCAAGATATTTCTCTCACCCAGCATGGGTATATGTAAAATGACACCCCAAAACACATTCCCCAACTTCTCCTGAGTACGGCGATACCAGATGTGTGACACTTTTTTGCAGCCTAGGTGGGAAAAGGGGCACACATTCCAAAGAGCACCTTTCGGATTTCACCGGTCATTTTTTACAGATTTAGATTTCAAACTACTTCTCACGCATATGGGCCCCTAAAATGCCAGGGCAGTATAACTACCCCACAAGTGACCCCATTTTGGAAAGAAGACACCCCAAAGTATTTCGTGACGGGCATAGTGAGTTCATTGAAGGTTTTTTTTTTGTCACAAGTTAGTGGAATATGAGACTTTGTAAAAAAATAAATCATCATTTTCCGCTAACTTGTGACAAAAAATAAAAAGTTCTATGAACTCACTATGCCCATCAGTGAATACCTTAGGGTGTCTACTTTCCGAAATGGGGTCATTTGTGGGGTGTTTGTACTGTCTGGGCATTGTAGAACCTCAGGAAACATGACAGGTGCTCAGAAAGTCATAGCTGCTTCAAAAAGCGGAAATTCACATTTTTGTACCATAGTTTGTAAACGCTATAACTTTTACCCAAACCATTTTTTTTTATCAAAGACATGTAGAACAATAAATTTAGCGAAAAATTTATATATGGATGTCGTTTTTTTTTGCAAAATTTTACAACTGAAAGTGAAAAATGTCATTTTTTTGCAAAAAAATCGTTAAATTTCGATTAATAACAAAAAAAGTAAAAATGTCAGCAGCAATGAAATACCACCAAATGAAAGCTCTATTAGTGAGAAGAAAAGGAGGTAAAATTCATTTGGGTGGTAAGTTGCATGACCGAGCAATAAACGGTGAAAGTAGTGTAGTGCAGAAGTGTAAAAAGTGGCCTGGTCATTAAGGGTGTTTCAGCTAGGGGGGTTGAAGTAATTAAAAATGAAAAAATGAAAAAATAAATAAACACCGGATCCATTTTTCCGGATAACACCGGAGAGACGGATCCGGTATTTCAATGCATTTGTCAGACGGATCCGCATATGAATCCGTCTCACAAATGCCATCAGTTTGGATCCGGATTGATGGATCTGGCAGGCAGTTCCGGCGACAGAACTGCCTGCCGGAAACCTCTCTCGCAAGTGCGAAAGTACCCTAAAGTGGTTGACCAGATTTTCCGAACAGCCTTAGGCTACTTTCACACTAGCGTTCGATCGGATCCGTTCTGAACGGATCCGATCATAATAATGCAGACGGAGGCTCCGTTCAGTACGGATCCGTCTGCATTATTTTTAGCATATAACAGCTAAGTGTGAAAATAGCCTCGTACGGATCCGTCCAGACTTTCAATGTAAAGTCAATGGGGGACGGATCCGCATGAAGATTGAGCCATATTGTGGCATCTTCATACGGATCCGTCCCCATTGACTTACATTGTAAGTCTGGACGGATCCACACGGATCCGCACGCCTCCGCACGGCCAGGCGGACACCCGAACACTGCAAGCAGACTGATGCAGTCTGAGCGGATCCGCTCCATTCAGACTGCATTAGGGCTGGACGGCTGCGTTCGGGTCCGCTCGTGAGCCCCTTCAAACGGAACTCACGAGCGGACCGACGAACGCTAGTGTGAAAGTAGCCTTAGAGGGGTTATCTGAGAATGACAACTTCCTATGCACATGATACCGAAGGTGACAAATGTCTGACTGGTGGGTGTATGACTGCTGGGACCCTTACTGATCACATGAGCAGGGGCCTGTGCCCCTATATCAGTGATGGCTAACCTTGGCACTCCAGCTGTGGTGAAACTACGACTCCCAGCATGCTCCATTTATTTCTACAGAGTTCTGAGAGCAGCCAAGCAAGGGGGGCATCTTGGGAGTTGTAGTTTTACCACATTTGGAGTGCCAAGGTTAGCCATCATTGCCCTATATGAACGGAGCAGTGGTCAAGTATGGCTACTGCTTCTCCATTCAGACTATGGGATAGCCAAACGGTGTAATAAATTCATAATAAAATGATTTTTCACCATAAAGCGTTTGCTTGCAAATTCATATTTCACAGAGGGATCTTTTTAACCAAATGTAAGCTGCACATTCTGCCAGTACAACTGATGATGAGAAATTGCATCGACAATGTAGTTTATCTGTTTTTTTTTACCAAAGAGCATCTATTGACTCAATCACATAATCTGTATCGTTGTGGTCATAGTCAAGCCGATTATGACTTTTTCCTAAGGAAATAGAATGTAAAGGACAGCATTCTAATGATTGTGACTCAATGCTCCATTGTGACGCAGTGCTCTCCTGTTCAGCCAGTATCTGTCACAACAGAATACAAGCTCCAGCCACTGTCCAGCTCTCGCCTGGCTTTCTGTTTGTGAATCCCTTCATTTTATCTATCCTGCTTTCAAAGACAGTAGTAACAAGTAATATAGATGGCCAAGATATGCAGAACTGCATATAATTGGAAGTCAGCCATATTTCGTATACAACATAATTGTTAAATGTCATAAGTACTCTTAGGGTATTTTCACACTTGCGTTTTTCTTTTCCGGCACTAAGTTCCATCAAAAAGGCTCAATGCCGGAAAAGAACTAATCAGGTATATCCCCATGCATTCTGAATGGAGAGTAATCCGTTCAGGATGCATCAGGACGTCTTCAGTTCAGTCATTTTGACTGATCAGGCAAAAGATAAAACCGTAGCATGGTACGGTTTTATCTCCGGCCAAAAAAACTAAAGACTTGCCTGAATGCCGGATGCTGCGGTATTTTCTCCGGCCAAATACCGTAAGAGGGACTGAACTGAAGACCTCCTGATGCATCCTGAACGGATTGCTCTCTATTCAGAATGCATGGGGATATGCCTGATCAGTTCTTTTCTGGTATTGAGCCCTTAGGACGGAACTCAGTGCCGGAAAAGAATAACGCTAGTGTGAAAGTACCCTAAATCAATGATTGTCCATCTAACAACTATTGTATTTTATTCCAGGACTGAAACCACTGTCTTTGGCACCAATATAACTTGTCATCCCCTGCATGTATGCAAACTAGTGGAGACAAAGGCCCAGATGTACTAATCCTAAAGAAGCCGTAAGCTTAGACCGGCCGTCTAGACCTGCACCTGATGTATCAGGCTGGTGCACAGACACTATTCACTCACTATATACCAATATTGGTTGGCTTACTTTCAGACAGATTTTTATGCCAGAATTGTGCAGAAATTGTGATCCATCTTAGTTCCCACCCTCTTTCTTGCAAAGCTCCACCCACTTTCTGCTAAGCCCACCCATTTATCAGGCATGTTGGAAAAAAGTTTAGAAACCCTAGATGAGACATTTGCGCCCCTTTTTTTACACAGATTTTTGGCGCAGACACATTCGTAAATCTGGTCCAAAGTGTGGGGAAGATCTCCATTGGAACCAGTTGCCTATAATGAGCTGTTATCACTCATTTTTTGTCAGTTCTGATGTGGAAAGTGTTCATTTAATTAAAGTGACAATAATTTTATATTTTGTACTCTCAGAATGAAGTAAGACAACAGCAGAAAACCATTGATAACTTGGAGATAACAGTAAAAAATGCAAAATCGGTGAGTAAAAATGTCATATTTAATATAAATATGAGCCTCTAATAATTGTATAGTAATTCTGTAGTATAAAGGCTAGTGGAGCGTCGTATAGCCACTGGCAACCAGTCTAATGGTCCCTTTACAAAAGACGATATTACAGCAGATAGTCGGGAATGAAATGTTCCTTCCCGACCATCTGCTGATCGCTAGCAGAGGAGACGACTTCTTTTACATGCAGCGATCTCCTCCAGAGTATGGGAAGGAGTGATCGCTAATGCCATCGCTCTAACTCATATGAACTTGTTGTTTGAGGGTAGGAGACCATGTTTACACAGCACCATCTGCCACTGGGAAACAATCAATTTTGCAAAAAAAAAAAGGATTACCTGATGAACGAGCGTTTCGGGTTATCAGCGGTACATTTATACTGCCTGATCATCGCTAATGAGCAGTACTATGAACATTCGTTGGCGATAATCTGTGCAATTCTCAGCCCGTGTAAAAGGCCCTTAAGACATAAATTATTAGTTTGTTGTACTAAAATCACTACCGATCAGTAGCTTAATCTGAAACGTATGTATACTTATGGGTCTTGCCACTTCAGTGGTTGATGATTACACTACTCACAATAGCTGAGAATAGCTCAATGTCCCATATAGGTTATTATCTTCCAGCGCATTTAAAATGTTTCTTACATTGTTACTGTTCCTTTACGTGGTGCTATACACATCATTACCACACACCGGGTGGTACAGTCGTAGAGGTTACAGAGATGGTAGTCCCATCCAGAACAGTAGATACCCTGCTAATGATGCTGCAGTATATATGGTGCCATGTCAACATATTACTGAATACCGAATAATGTGTGCCATGCCTACTGTGGCAAATACATACTATAACGGTGCTGTTTCTTGTTACTCAGGAATCTAACATTGCCAAAGAACAATTAGAAAAAACTGCAACTGAGCTGGAGGAGAAAAAGCAGGATACCAGGGCCCTGAATCTACTTTTAGACAAAATGCAAGAAGACAGCGGCAGACTTAGCAAGAAAGTTGAAAAACTTGAGAAAGCCGGTATTTATCTGATATGTAAAATCCTAATATCGATGCTTCAAAGAAGCTAAATGATCAAATGCCATGTTCTATAAAATTGCTATACATAGCTTTTAATCCTGATGCACATTTAGATTAATGCAAAATGTTTTCATATTTTTTATTCTGGTTCTTTTCAGATAATGTCAATGTGCCACAGAACTTCAGTAGTTTGACCAAGCCCTCACATATCTTTTATTTCTGTGGCTATTGATCATAATGGTCAAAGCAGTGCTGTAGTTCTAGCATTATATTCACAAGTCAGGATGCTTAGGGTAAATAGCATTATAGTCTATCATCAATAGAAATAGGAAATGATACATAAAAATGTATTCCTTATTTTTACTGCAATTATTGGGGCAGGCTTTGTCTTCTATAGTAGCTCATGAAGGAAATAAGTCTTTGATATTCATACATTAAAGTGTCATTTAATTTTTTTATGTGTAGGGACAATGAATATAGGTGTTTTGTAATATACTTAATTGGGGAAATATGAGCAATACAGGTATGATGTGACGCACTGGGTCACCCAAGATCAAGTGAGGTGCTCTCAGTGAAATAGATTCCCCCAATCTATTCAGCAGTATACAATATAAAAACAGAAGTACTGGGCACTCCCGGATTTTGTGACCAATATTGAATTTATTATTTAGAACTACCGGGTATGTGCTAGGTCAATGTTAAATACTAATACACACTACAATTTCAATCAATAAAATCCATTATATAACACTCATAATAAAATCATGCCAATAAAATCGTATCAATAAAATCGATAAATAAAGCTAGTTGGATTGTTTGCATTATTCCCATTCACTAGCAGCATTCAAGGGTGTGAGTCCATTATTTCGAATCTCCGATCCGATTAAATATGGGAAGACAATGCTTTCGAGAAAAAATATTCGGATAAACAGAAATGTCTCTTCAACTTATGTGTTAAAGTGCTTGCCCAAAATTTGTTCAAGCGACGTCCCGCTACATTAAATTCTCAGTGGCGTCCCACTGAACTGAATTAATGTGTATTGCCAACACAAAATCGGTAATAAACTCGAACAGTCTTACCATTCGATGTACCAGGTGCCTGTGCAATACTCTAGACGTTGGTCTTTAGATATATCCGACCATAGTCCTGCGAGTTGTATCAACCACTGAGGAAGGGGGTAACACATGACCCCGAAACGCGTCTGGTTCCAACCCCCTAAAGGATCTCATCACAACATATGGACTATTGATGCAGGAAAAGTGCCTGGTAAATATATCGTCTGCTACACAAAAGTCGACCGAAAGCTTGATAAAGATTGTGCACAACTTATGTGCAAACAAGCGGCCGACGTGGGAGAGTCACACTGAAACGATTAATACAACTCGCAGGACTATGGTCGAATATATCTAAAGACCAACGTCTTCTAGAGTATTGCACAGGCACCTGCTACATCGAATGGTAAGACTGTTTGAGTTTATTACTGATTTTGTGTTGGCAATACACATTAGTTCATTTCAGTGGGACGCCACTGAGAATTTAATGTAGCGGGACGCCGCTTGAACGAACTTTGGGCAAGCACTTTAACACAAGTTAATTACGGTAAGTTGAAGAGACATTTCTGTTTATTCGAATATTTTTTCTCTAAAGCATTGTCTTCCCATACTTAATCGGATTAGAGATTCAAAATAATGGACTCACACCCTTGAATGCTGCTAGTGAATGGGAATAATGCAAACAATCCAACTAGCTTTATTTATCGATTTTATTGGCATGATTTTATTATGAGTGTTATATAATGGATTTTATTGATTGAAATTGTAGTAGGTATTAATATTTAACATTGATCTAGCACATAGTTCTAATTAATAAATTCAATATTGGTCACAAAATCCGGGAGTGCCCAGTACTTCTGTTTTTTAAATTGGGGAAATATGTTACTTTTTATTAGAAAACAGTATGTAAAGTCTCCGCTTAGCAAAACTCTCACTGAGGCCTCTTTCACACGACCGTATGGCTTTTTCAGTGTTTTGCGGCCCGTTTTTCAAAGATCCGTTGTTCCGTTTTTTTTTGCTGTGTTTCCGTTTCTATTCTGTTTTTCCGTTTTTCCGTATGGCATTTACAGTATACAGTAAATACATAGAAGAAATTGGGCTGGGCATAACATTTTCAATAGATGGTTTCGCAAAAATGGAATGGTGCATTTCCGTATGTGTTCCATTTTTTTGCGGCCCCTTTGACTTGAATAGAGCCACGGAACATGATTTGTGGGCAATAATAGGACATGTTCTATTTTTCAACGGAACGGAAATACGGAAACGGAATGCATTTTTATACAGACAGTATACGGAACGCAAAAAAATGAAAAATGGTTGTGTGAAAGAGGCCTGAGGGTTAGACTTTTAGGCTACATGCACACGACCGTTGTGTGTTTTGCGGTCCGCAGATCGAAATTTACGGGACGACACGGACAGCCTTTAATATAACTGCCAAGAACAGGACATGTTATATATTTTTGGCGAGCCTGTCACAATCCAGGCTCAAGCTTGACAAAGGGTACCTCATTAGGACCCGAAACGTTGCATTAGCCATAAATGTAATCGTGTGTACTACTGTACGAATAAAACTCAAATAGCAACTTCATTTGGTGTGCTGTTTCCGCCAATTGTATACAAGACTCCTGGGGTGGAAGGGATCGATTGGCGACGTGCACCCACGAAAGCCCCATACACGAGTGCTGTGGTTACTTCTGATTGGAATATATTTTTTGCGGGGCGGACAGCATCCGAGCCGCCAAAAACAACGGCCGTGTGCATGAGGCCTTAAACTGTCTCCAGTGAGGCATGTCCCATCATTTTTAGTAATGCCTATTATATACACATATAGGGGTGCAGGGCTGGACTAAAGAGAATGAAACAAAGAGACCAGAGACAGGCTGAGAAGCTTCACCATCATACAATTATGCAGCGTCTTCAGTGTTCAGTAGAATTGTGAAGATGGATTCTCCTTAGGAACCTTCAGTTAGAGGATTTCTTAAAGTGAACCTGTCACCACGCCTGACATGCCTGTTTTAATAGCATCATGCTTCCCCCGTGTAATAGCAATTCTAGAACATCTTTTCTTATGTCTCTATGTTGTGCCATTCCTCTATTCTTTCTATTAGAAGTTATGAATGAATTGCTGGCAGTCTGCAGTAAGGATACAGAGGGGAGGTAGCCAGTTGGGGAGGGCGGGTTGTACCTGTGTAGCGGTCAGAGGAGGAAGAGACCGCAAGTCAGGATTCAAGTACAGACAAGGAGACTGAAGATAAACCGGCTTTATTAAAGAAAAATATGTAACTGCCGGAAAATCGGATTAACAGTATAAACAGGTTTACACAGAATACTTGAACAAGGGTTAGGATAAATGCGTTCTACAGCAAACACATCAGAGTCCAGGCTACACTCAGCTAATATACTCCTATCTACCCCTGCTACTCAGGGACCGCTTCTACAGCGCACTTAAGTCCCTCTGCTCTATGCCCTACCGCGGATTAGCACTGGTGCACACTCACAGTTCTGGAGTTATCTGAGTAGAGGTCTGTTATGTCGTCTTCTCCCACGAGATGGATGCTTGTCTTCTCCGAATGCGTGATGGCCAGGGTCCTCTGGCTCCTGAATCAATCACTTGCTTTTCTCAGCGCGTGGCTTGCTTCTCTCTGGGTTATAGCTGCAGCACTTCAGTTAAGGCCTCTTACACACAATTTTTTTTTTTCCGTTTATGTTCAGTTTTTTGCGTTCCGTATACGGAACCATTCATTTCAATGGATCCGCAAAAAAAATGGAAGGGACTCAGTATGCCTTCCATTTCCGTATTTCCGTTTTTCCGTTCAAAGATAGAACATGTCCTATTATTGTCCACATAACAGACAAGGATAGTACTGTTCAATTAGGGGCCAGGTGTTCCGTTCCACAAAATACGGAATGCACACGGACGTCATCCGTATTCTTGCGGATCCGTTTTTTGCAGACCCCAAGATACTGAAAAAGCAATACGGTCGTGTGCAAGAGACCTAAGAGTCTTGATCTGTCTCAAACACAGCCAGCTTCTCATGCTCCTTGTCCCATCACTAGCCTTTACTTGGCTCCTAACATGGCAGCCATCCTCACAGCTCCCCAGGACACACACACTCCTCTAGCCAGGACTCTAACCCCGGGAATTTCTGGCTCCTGCTACCTCCTGTGTATAGCAGTAAAAGTTCAGCTTCCTCTTACTCAGAGCCACAGCGGCCTCTAGTGGCTGAAATAAGTCATCACAGTCTATGTAACACAATATTGCAGATATCTGTGCAAAGAACAGTATTCAAGGGGCTGACCCCTACACCTGCACAGTCTGACTCTATCTAATCAGTGCTGCCATTTTCAGTCTGTGCAGGTACACCCCCAACTGGTTACCACCCCTCTGTACCATTACTGAGGCTAATAGCAATTCATTCATAACTTCTAGCAGAAACATAGAGCCATAAGAATAGATGCTCCAGAATTGTTATTACACAGGGAGTGCATGTAGCTATTAAAACAGATGTCAGGAGCGGTGACAGGTCCTCTTTAAAAGAGAGTTTACATAAAGTTTCCTAATAAAAATTAACATACTGGTATTTCCCCAAAAAGTGCATTACAAATACAGTGGTATTTCCCCAAAAAGTGCATTACAAATACAGTGGTTTTAACACACAGTGAGCAGATTTACTAGTCCTATCTAATATTTTAACACTGTAAACGTAAGGTGGCCATACACATAAGATAAAAGTCGGCCGGAATAGCATTACAGCTATAGGGGAACTATAAATACCTGTGTTCTTCCCAAATAAAATCTGTGGAGGGATCAAAGCCCCCTTCCCCAATAACTGTTATATTATTGTCTCCAGCTAAAAAACTTAACTTCAACAGTTTTCAAATTAGGCTACTTTCACACTTGCAGCAGAGTGATCCTGCAAGCAGTTCTGTCGCCGGAACTGTCTGCCAGATCCGGCAATCTGCATGCAAACGGACAGCATTTGTAGACGGATCCGGATGCAGATCCGTCTTACAAATGCATTGCAAAAACGGATCCGTCTCTCTGGATGTCATCCGGAGAAACGGATCTGTTATATATATTTTTTTACATTTTTACCGGTGTGCTCATGCGCAGACCAGAAGGACGGATCCGGCATCGCGGTATTTTTACACTAATACATTTCAATGTAAATTAGATCCGGCATTCCGGCAACTGCATGCTGCGTTATTTCCTCCATCCAAAACGCTGTTCAGTGACTGAACTGGTGACCTCCTGATGCATCCTAAACGGATTTCTCTCCATTCAGAATGCACAGGGATGAAACTCATCAGTTCTTTTCCGGTATTGAGCCCCTATGACGGAAAATAAAAACGCTAGTGTGAAAGTACCCTTAAAAGCCATGTTACTACTGGCAAATGCATTTAAGAAATTCAGTGTGGACATCAAATCAAGTGATCATATACCAGCAAGTCTATTCTTACTATAGAACATGTATCTAATATATAAAGCTGAGTGTATGTATGTATGTCCGCTAAAGGAATCCGCACTGTCGCGTTTACAATCATGAAATTTGGCACCCGGGTACATCAGGTGTCCAGGAAAGTCTTAAACCAGGTCTCAGCTCTCTAGCACGTACCGTTCCTGAGATATTCCCAAAAAAATGCATTAGCCAATAGAAGCCTGGTCACATGACCCTTATCAGCCAATAGAAGCTCACAGGCCCTTGGTCTCCACATACACACAGTTTTACACCAGGTTTCCATAACAACCCAGCCATTTTTCTTTACTGCTGTAGGTCAGCTTTAAAGGAGCAGGCCGGTGTGGATGACACTGTTAAGGGAGCGGAGTGCTTTGGAGGTCACAGTTCAGAGGCAAGTAGGGTGGCCATTCACGCCACCCTAAAAAAAAAAAGACTTAAAAACCCTGCCCCCAGGTCCAGCTAAGCCATGCCCCGACCCAGTTAGGCCATGCCCCATCACACTCCGCAGCTGACAGGGATTGACAAAATGAAGGTAAAAATCAACTTCTGTCAGCTGCATGGGTGGGAAGGAGGGTGACTTTCTCCCTGCAGCTCATGCTCAGACAGCACAGTGCTGCTGTCTGAGAGTGAGCTGTTCAAAAGGACATCCCTGTGTCCGTCCAGGCCCTGCGCCGGACGGAGGACAGGGAGTCTGAAAGCCGGACTGTCCGGCCTAAAACCGGACCTCTGGCGACCCTAGGGGCAGGCTGCTGTGGAGGTCACAGTTAAGGGGACGTTCCGCTATGGAGGCCAGTGTTAAGGGGCAGATTGCTGTAGAGGCCACTGTTAAGGGGACAGGGTGTTGTGGAAATCACTGTTAAGGAGATGGGGTACTGTGGAGGTCACTAATAAAGGGGCTGCTGCTGTGTAGGTCACTAATAAAGGGGCTGCTGCTGTGTAGGTCACTGTTAAAGGGGCGGAATGCTGTGGAGGTCACTGTTAAAGGGGCGGGCTGCTGTGGAGGTCACTGTTAAGGAGGCGGGATGCTGTGGAGGTCACTGTTAAAGGGCGTGCACTGTATTGGTCTCTGTTAAGACCAGGGAACGGTGGAGGTCACAGTTAAGGGGACGATCCGCTATGGAGGTCAGTGTTAAGGGGGCGGGGTGTAGTGGACGTCACATTTTAAGGGAATGGAGCTCTGTGGAGGTCACTGTTAAGGGGGAGGGTTATTGTGGAAATCACTGTTAACAAGGTGGGGTACTGTGGAGGTCACTAATAAAGGAACGGCTGCTGTGGAGGTCACTGTTAAAGGGGAGAGCGCTGTGGATGTTACTGTTAACGGGGCAGGCCGCTGTGGAGGTCACTGTTAAAGAGGTGGGGTATTGTAGATGTCACTGTTACAGTGGATACTGTCGATATCTTTTAACGACACACACAAACATTAAATGAAATATATAAAATATACCCGTTGAGGATTTCACAATCAGATCTTGTATTCACTAGGGGATTTATGCAGCTGCATATGCTGAAGCACATACAGGCTGTTACAACACCTTCATCCTTTGAGACTATTCCTGTTAGTAATGAAGGTGTAAATGTTTAGATATTGTGTCAAAAATTGTTCCCACTTTGAACCTGTCCACAGTAGCATCGTGGCCTCATGTTGTAACAGTGCCATGGTTTCAAAGCAAAATCAGGACTTACATGGTTTTTGGTGCCAGATCCGGCTTTTTCAGTTTCCCATGCCGCACACAAAAACACTACTTGCACTCCATTCCGGTGTGTTCAGTTTGTCCCCATTGACAATGAATGGGGACAAAACTGAAGCGTTGTGCTGCGGATTTGAGACTCTGATCTCAAAACCAGGCAGCACAATGCAGATGTGCTCTTTTTAGCCTTACTCCTGAAAAGAGCATGACTCAAGTGAGCTTAAAGGGGTTGTCCAGCTTCTAACACAATATTATCTATGCCCTGGACAGCACTTTATATAATATAAAAACCTGCTCCCCACCATTCCGTTCCAGCACTGAGGGTCCGGTCCTGCTCCCGCTTCCTCTCCCCGGCCAGTGCTGCCAATCACCAGAAGTAGCAGGACCAGACCCTTGATGCTGGATTGGAGCAGCAGGAAATAGGTGAGTGCTTTTTTAATGTTATATACAGTGCTGTCCAAGGCATAGAAGCTGGATAACCCCTTTAATGCCACTTTCACGTGGTTAGTATTTAGTTAGTGTTTTATCAGTACTTGTAGACCAAAACCATGAGTGAGTGCAAGTCTTTCCATTAGGGCTCATACATATGATCGCCATGTTCAATAACTAACAACATAGAAGTATATGAGTCAGCAACCTTTAGGGAACATTCAGTACATTAAAAGGATTTTCTGTTTGATTAATACTGTTTCCTTTTAATTCACTAGAGAAGAAGAATGTTTTAACAAATGAGAAGGGTAAAGCAAAGTCTCCTTCTAAACTTGACTCATTTGTAAGGAGTCTGGAGGAAGAAAGGGATCACTACAAGAGAGAAGCAGAACATCTGAGGAGGATGCTTCGAGGTCGTAGCAGTAGTCCAAAGCGTAGCCCTTCCCGGGTCAGTATTCCTAGTGTGACGTTTAGATGTAAACTCTGACAATATTTGAATAAGCTTTATCCAAAGAAACGTACTATCTTTTTTAAGAGTGTTTACAGCTAGGGTATTGGACCATTGTGCCTAGGACCCATTAGTAGAAACTACCTGAGAGTCCGCCCTCAAGATATATGCAAATATTTCCTGGGCAGTTTTAGGTTTAGCATTTTTTTCAGTTTTTTTCATTGCAGTATGCCAACAGCCATAACTTGTTAGAAACAAATAGTAAATCTGGTTTGGTAATTTGACTTGTTTTTCCAGCATGTCCTGTGCAGTAAAAATTACATTATAAGGGTACTGCTACATGGCACAGTTGCGATGTGGACTCGCTGTGGTCAGGTACCGTGTGGCCATCAGTGATGGTCAGTTCGCAGTGTTCGCCAGCGAACACATGCGGGCTGCCATCTTTAGTAAGGTAGACTCACCCATCCGGCCATGCACAGGTAAGCCCTTACCTGTGCCTGTGCCGGCAGCCGGTCTGAAATCAAATGCAGTCACCGGGAGCAAGCAGTTCCGAGAACAGCCGCCGGGGGCCTTCATCGGGTTGTTCTCGGAACTGCCTGCTCCCGGTGACTGCATTTGGCGAACACTGCGAACTGACCATCACTGGTGGCTATATCACAGATTTGTGACTTCACATGAAGTTATGAAGTATTAAAGGGGTTCTCCGGGCTTTTAATATTGATGACCTATCCTCAGATCGGCGAGCATCTGACACCTGGGACCTCTGCCGATCAGCTGTATGAGGAGCCAGTGCACACAGTGTGCATGTGCCGTCTCCCTTCTCTGTTCCTGCTCTGCTGCTGCTTTGCCGTAGACAACAGCGGTGAGAAGGGAGACGGCACGTGCGCACTGAGCACGCCGTCTCCTCATACAACTGATTGGCGTGGGTGCTGGGTGTCTGACCCCTGCTTTTCTGATATTGATTAGTTATGCTGGTCAAAAATAACTAAGGTAGGTATTCCGGTTTCCTATAATGTGTTTGATCCAATCAGGGAAGAGATGTATGAGCCTGTAGTGCAGTTTAAAATCATCCATTTACAGAGTCTGTCTTGTCCATTCTCAATACTTGAAGAGTAATTGGGTGTGGAGCTTTTTTAGTGCCCATTTACTTGTGCAGATTATTTTGGCAGTTATTAGGCACAAATGTTCACACGCATGCTCGTTCCCGATAACTGACCCTTGTAAATGTGCTGCAGATCCTCTGACAAATGAGCAAAGCATTTGTATGTCGGTGATGCAATAGTTTATGCAACTCTTAAAATCATTATTCTCTGGATACTGTAGGTCATGAACATCTGATCAATGGGGTCCGACACCCAGGACCCCTGCCGATCAGCTGTTTAAGAATGCCCAGGCTCTCCAGTGAGTGACCACTGGTCAAATGGCCTAGGCACAGCTCAGCCCCATTCATTTTAATTTATATTTACGTAATTGTTATTTTGCGAGAAATCTTTTGGGGATGTGGGATAGAAAATTACTATGGATCCCTATGAGATCTGTGTATACTCCTGTGAAACTGTATGTGAACAATTGATCATAGTAATGTTCTAACATGCCCATCCAGAGGAAATAATCTGCTGCATGTAAATGCCCCTGAACAGGTCGGCAGTGATAGGGAATGAGTGCTTTTTTTCCCAGCTCAAAACTCTTTGTATGCCAGTTTTCTAGTGTAAAAATCACAAATGTTTGTGCAAACAGCATTTTTCAAAAACATTGCAGATCTCTACTATCCTCCCCTGGCCTCACCACTCAGCAGAGTGGGACCAGTAAAGCTTTGACAGATTTACAATCATTACCCCAGAAGACCTGCATAAATTCCTACTGAAATCTATGGCAGCTGATGGCTTGTACAGATTTCAGTCTGTGACAGTGCAAAATGCAAGAAATGTATTACGAGGTAGGCATCTCTTAATAAATTTGGCACACCTTACTCCAGTGGATTTTTTACAAAGACTGTGTCACGATCAGTGTGGGGGGAAACTCCACATTGAACTGGGCCTGGAAACTAGGGAAGAGACAGGTCATCTCCTAGACAACCCTAATCCGGGCCCTAACTACCTATCAATATGAATAGACCTTGAAGGTAGGAATATTCATAAGCAGGATACCTAGGCCCTGATTTCCCTATAAGGCCCTGGAATAAGTATAGGACCAGAGACCATCCATTCCTCCCCAGATGGACGAATCGAAGTCTCTGTCTCAGGCCCAGATACAACAACAAGGAATATAACAAATACAAACAAACGCGACACTTAACTTCTGTAGAGATGGAAGAACAGGAACACCAGAGAGGATCTCACACCAGCTCAGCCAAACCCAAATTAAGCTATCGACCGCATAGTCAGAAGGGTGGGGTAAGAATATAAAGGGTAGAAGTGATGACCACTGAGCAACAGCTGAGAAAAGGGAAGTGGTCATTAACCCTATCAACATTGAATCAAGAGAAATCAAGGAGGTTTTTAGATTCCGCCATGCTCAGCTAATCTCCTTTTTACTCAGTCACCTGAGGGACCGTGACAGACTGGTATAGGAAATGCCAGTCTTTAGTAAATGTGTCCCATTTTTTTTTTATTCACCCTTTTCAGTATTTGGGAGTATGAATGTTTCTATAAAGGTTTCTCATGTGAAAAATCTCTACAATTTCACAGTTCGACTCAGAAATCAAGAAGACGGTTCGAGAACGTGATGACCTCCAGAACATGCTCACAAAGTATGAGCGTCACATGGCAGAAATCCAAGCCAACGTCAAAGTTCTGACATCAGAGAGAGACAAAACAAACTTGCTTTATGAGCGGGTAAGCACTCCATCTCATTTATGTTCTACAGACCTGTCACCTCTCCTGACATGTTTGTTTCACTAACTATTTGCATTCTTCATGCAACACCAATTCTGGAGCATCTATTCTTATATGAAATACTGTGCCGTTCCACTATTATTCCTGATAGTTCATGAATCAATGTACAACTGCACAGTCTTACACTAGCAGCACTAAAAACACCCAGTTGTACATTTATCCATACATTTTTATTAAGAATAACAGAGAAATGGCACAACACTGTCATAAATGTCATTTCATGTGGAATACAATTATTTACTGAATCAGACATGTCAGGAGAGGTGACGGGTCCTCTTTAACAAACAAAAAAGTAATATGTGTTCTCAGTCTCTACTGACACTATTTTAGATTCAACAGTTTTGGAGATTGGGTTTAGAAACATGTAAAATAATTATAAAATAGTAACAGATGCCTGAACATAAAACAGACCGAAAAAACCCCAATCAAATACCCTGCCACATTTTCTCCCTGACAGATACAGACAAAAGCAAACAAACCATGAATATTATAACCAATGAACTGAAAGATCCACTCTCCATGGTCACAGTAGAGAAGATCTAGTCTTCTAAAATAAAGAGTTCTCCACAAAGCTACATTAGAGGAGATTTACTAAAGCCGCTTTCACGCAGTGTTTCATCCACGACTTCCATCTCTGATTGTGAGCCAAAACCAGGAGTGGATAGTACACAGAGATAAGGTATAAGGAAAAGATCTGAACCTGTTCAGTGTTTCTCTCCTGCTTTTGGCTCACAATCCCTGACGGAAATCACTGACCAAACACTGTGTGAAACTGGCTAAAGCGAAATGTGCAAAAAGGTGTAGACATTTTTTGTACCTAGGAAAAGGTAGCTTAGAAAAGTTTTTGACCCGAAATGTGCCAACATGCACATACATTCTTTTGATGCAACCGAAATTTTACAAAAAGTAAGCCATCTAAGAGGAGGTGGAAGAGAAAAGTATGTAAGATGTCAAGCAAGATGCACCAAGTCTACCACACAACGTGACATATTTGGACCATCTTCTGCCTGCCTGGCCTAGATTTAAGCTGTCTAAATTTAAGATAGTAGCCATACATCTCAGCCAGTATTCATACTTAGGACACAGTACAGCTTAACTGCTGTGAACCCTAACCTTTGGCCCCCTTAGTTCTGCTGCACCCACTATTCTTCATGGTTAATGTCATATCTTTTATTTAAACAATAGGCTATGCTTTTGTAGCAGAAGTATACCTTTTCCATCTCGTTTCCAACCTCTCATGGTGAATCACGCAAGTTGTATATTTGTTAGGCACAGCAAGAAATCACCCAACTTCGAAGGGAGCTCATGCGATCTACAAAGACCCCCAAAGCCAGTTTAACAGCTCAAACCATTCTGCGGCGTGTGGAGAGTGAAAGAGACAATGCCATTTCAGATCTGAGGCGCATGACCACAGAGCGTGACAGCTTGAGAGAGCGGCTAAAGGTAAAGGAAACATTTTCTAATCATATTTCTTACATTCTGCACCAGCACACGTGAAAAAATAGCGCTGCGACTACCAGGAGACATTTTGCTGCATAGCAGTATCAAACCATAGGAGTATCATGAATATGAGGGTTTTGTTTGCCAATGGTTATGTGACAAAATGCTTCCTAAGAAAGGGGTGAAAAGGAGTGTAAATACTGCCATGCATTTCATGGGGACAGATAACCTCTCCTATTACCCAACAGTACAAAAATGATTGTGCTGTTTGGCTAATAGAAGCTATTAAAGAATACAGCAGACTCGTAGTTAGGAGTCCGCTATATTCATGAGGGGAACTCCCGCCCTTGTCAGCAGCGATTGACAGGATGCAGCTCGTCAATCACTACTCAGAATGGCGGGGGAGGCACTCAGATGAAAGTGGAGTGCTCCCTCATGAATACAGTTAACATAATCTTTGACAGCTTCTATTAGTCAGACAACATAATATTGATGTGCCATTCAGACTAAGAGGAGAGGAAACCCGTCCCCATATTATGCTGTCCTTAAACAGAGCAACGTATATGCTGACAGATCTTACTGGCTATATCTCAGATTTGATGTCATATTGAGGTGATGTGCCATAAATATCAGTGGTCTAGCTGCTGGGATACCCAAAATTCCAGAGAACTCGGATGTCCTGTCCCTCGTTTGCTTTTGGAAGATATGTGGCATTTGTATTTCTCCTATAAGCTTTATATGTCTGCCAGGAAGGGAGATGGTGCACGGATTCTTGGGACAGGTGGGGGTTCCAACACTTTCTCCATCTAATCGGAGGTTCATGGCTTATCAAATCAGTATGGCAGAAGAAAAGCCCTTTCAGTTTTGTTCTATGATTTTTGCCACTTTTACTGTTGATGCAACTTTCTCAAGGTCTTTCTTGCTGTGTCAATGCAGATTTCACAAGAAACAGCTATAGGCGACAGAGCTCATATGGAACAGAAAATTGAAGAATTACAATTAACAATTCAAATGGTAAGAACTAAAATGTAATAAGAGATTTTGAATCATCTGTGTAACAATTTTACAGCATATGACATTTTATTTTCTAAATGGGTTTTTATCTGCTTTATTTCTGGGGGGAAAAAACTTTAAAGACTGTCTTTACAATCAGTGTAATCCAGGTCATAAACAGCTAAAGTCATACAAAAATTTTTTTGTTTCTCATGATGACAACTAACTATTTGCAAAGTTACTTAACTTTTTAAAGAAAAGTATGGAACTGCCTGCACTTAGCACTGACCGTTAGAATACTGTGGTCCTGAATATCTACTCAGCCATAAGCGCTGTCCTGTTCCTCTCTCCTCCCTGCACTCTGTAACTAACAGGGAAGAGAGAGGAAAACCCACTTAGGGCTGACAGTAGTTATACTTGAACATACTGTAGTTAGTTTTGTTCTGCGCTCTCTTTCCTGTGCTCAGTAACCAAGAGATGTGCAGGAAAGACAGAAATGTACAGTCAGCGCTGGCAGCAAGTCAGTCATGGACACAAGCAGAGAGGGTACATACAGGGATGAAGGAGCATGCGTTAGGGAGATAAGAGGCAGGCTGGAAGCCTGCATGTGTATGTTCTACATAATCGTCAGCAATGTTCAGTATAATGCTGAAGACACTCTCTTCAGCTATACTCAGTGATGCTAACAAGACTCTTTACACCCTGTTTTCTAATATAAAAAACAATCACCTTTCCCTAATAAAGTACACAATATAAAAAATAATCTGAAATGATAGTTAAAAGCCTGTATTTAACTGAGGTTAGTATATGCATACATTGACTATTGCTGCCAGATGTTTCGGGTTCATTATTAAGCAGGATTTCTTATATAGCTAGAACGTGAACGATTGGACCAGAAGTCTGAGCTGTCCCTAATGAAGGACACAGTGTCATCTATGGAAACTGAATTAAAAGTACTCAGCAGAAGAGCAGCTGAAACTGAAAATGAGTTGAGACAGCAGAAGTCTGAATGTGATTCTCTGAGGTATATTGTATCTGCAGTTTTTTAAGGAAATTATTAGAGATGAGCGAATTTAAAAAAAATTTGATTCAATGCGATTTTATTCCATGCAGATCGGGTTAAAAAAACTGATATTTCCTGGCTGTACAGAGCCTTTATAGTGGTGTAGAACACTGTGCTTTGCAGTAACACGCATAGCGAGTCTGCTGTGGTAGTGAAATTATACTATGAGTCAGTACGACATGTAGATGACAGGTGTCACTATTAGAATCACTGCACACTTCACTTATTTGGGCAGTCACGGGGCCAAAACTGACCAAATAACTCAAGTATGAACTCAGCCTTGCAGGTCGATGAAGCGCACTCCTTTTACACCGTCGTCAGCTGATTCCACATAGATGTCTACAGAACCTGTTCTATTAAACGCTTATACAAGTAGAGCCCCACTGACAGAGTGGAGAGGGTGTCAGCAGTAAGTTTGTGTTGAGGTCACTAATTATTATGCCCTTCCTCTGATCCATCAGAACAATAACCCCCAAAAAACGGATCCTGTCTGTTGAGCATCCGCCTTCAATCGGTCAGCATTTGGTCAGTAATCCATCAGTATTGCTAATGCCAAAAAAACAGGAGTGGATCAAAAACAGAGATGACCTAGTCAACCATTCACGAACCGCTGGGTTGCTGGTCAAGACACGACTGCTAGATGACACCGGAAGCTCAGGCCTCTCACTGCGACTCCTGCTGCAATGCCCCCTTACTCTGCTGTGACCTGTGCCTGCGCCAGAAACAATTAGGCCTCTGCCACTCCCCTGTGCAGGGCTGGCACTCTGTCTGACATACTGTTAGATCAGATAAATAAATAAAAAGGATATTAAAACACCCCAAAAAAGTCTGTAATTTTCTCACTTCACCACACAACGGCTAATTAAGCTCTTTTTTTCCCACTAATACACACCAAAAAGGGCTGTAATTTTCTCATCTCACCACACAACGGCAAATACATTTTTGTGCCACTAATACACTCCAAAAAGGGCTTTAGCATATAACTGCACCGCTGAATGGCAAATAGACCATTATTTTTTTCCACTTATACACAACACAAAAGGCTTTAGAACAGATAACTGCACCGCTGAATGGCAAATATATTTTTCTTTTGCCACTAATACATGCCTCAAAAGGCTTTAGAACAGATAACTGCACCGCTGACTGCAAAATATATATATTTTTTCCATTAATACATGCCAGAAAAGGCTTTTGGAACAGATAACTGCACCGCTGACTGGCAAATATATATTTTCTTTTTCCACTAATACATGCCAGAAAAGGCTTTACAACATATAACTGCACCGCTGAACGGCAAATATATTTTTCTTTTGCCACTAATACACGACAAAATGGGCTGTAATTTTGGCACTTCACCACACAACGGCTAATCAGCCCTTTTTTCCCACTAACACAAGCCAAAAAATGCTTTAGAAAATATAACTGCACCGCACAAGAGCAAATAAGATGTAGAAATATTTCTTTGTAATAAACCCTGTTAATGCCTGTATCAAACAGCACTTGCACCCCAATAAGAACGGTTTGCTGGAATTACAGAGCTGTATAATGGCAATTTCGGTGCCCAGTCAGTGCAGCAAGGTGTAATAGGAATGTTCCTATTACCCAAGCTGTAACCTCCCCTACTGAACCCTGTTCAACATAAATGCTGTGGAATGGTTCCTCCCTATCTATTCCCTACACCTTGAATAATCTTTCCCTGCACTTGTAAATAGTTTTTTTTAGCACAATTAAGTTTTTTCTAACACTTTCCCTTGCGCCTGCTGGCGTCTCTCCCTGCACTAAGTACACTGGTAAATGGCAGAATCTAAGATGGCTGACGCTATTCATAGGGCTGTGAGATCACAGGGCTGGCTGGCTGCTGATTGGCTGCATGTATGGCATTATGGGTGATCCCTCTTTCCCAGAGTTCCTTTTTCCATGTCCTCACACGTGCAGCAGCCATTTTAGGAAAAAATGTGATTCGTTACCACGAAGTGCGAGGAAATTCGGCTTCGGTGCGAATCGAATTTTTCCAGAAATTCTGATCGAATTCCACTTCATCAGCTTCGATTCGCTCATCTCTACAAATTATATATAAAATTATATATAGAATGGTTAATAAGGCACTGTACAGGTATATGATACGTGAAGCTAATCTGTGTTGTTTTCCAGAGGGGGTTTGCATGCATTCTTTTGTATTTTAGTGTGGAACCTGCACTGAAAAACGTCAACAAGTATGCTATATACAGTATGAACAAGAACCTATAAAGAAATACTCTTAGGGAATGTTCACATGGGTGCAAGTGGTGTTGTGGGTCCTGCACTGCAAATTTACATGGAAAGAACATTAACTCTTTTTATCGAATTTACATGAACAGCAAAATCTCCATGTAAATCAGCATGCAGATTTATGTGCGAGATGTATCCCTTGTGTTCCACTGGCAGTTTCCATGTCAAAACAAGGATAAACAACATCAGTAATAAAGGTTATTATGCTAGTGCATAAACCTGTCGAATGTGCTGTTCTATGTGATTGATGATATTAGGCTTCATACACACGACTGTATTATTCAGCCATGTGCTATCCGCAATATTTTCAGTTAGCACACTGACTCTATAGGACCATACAATCATCCATTGCAGATCCATGTGGCCATTTTACAGATTATAGAACATGTCTTATTCTTGTAGGTTTTGCGAACGAGAATAGTCATTTTTATTGATGGGAGTAAAAAATGCGTAATGGATACACAGAAGTATCTGTATTTTGCAGAGCCGTGGATTGCAGATGAAAATACAGATACGGTTGTGTGTATGAGGCCTTAGTCTGGATGATGTTCACAATTATGGATCATTACATTTCAGATTGCTGAATAACAAAACCGAACACGCCTTAGACGAGGCTCAGCGTCAACATTCACTGAAGCTAAATGAGCTGCAGTTAGTGCAGGAGAAAAATGCCAGGCTAGAGAATAAAATAGGTAGGTTACATGGTAAAGGTGAGCAGTGCAATTTTAATTTCTCATGGTGCTAACTAGAGATAAGCAAATGGATTTTAAACTAATTCAATTTGTCTCGAATTTCATACAAATTCACATTCCAGACGAATATGAATCTTTTGAAGTTGACGTCCACCATTTTACAGGTCAGAAGACAGAGAAGAAGACATCTGCCACCAAAAAGCAATAATTTCTGGACAATGTTTTAATTTTTATAAATCTGCATTATGTTATTACATAGGCTGTTACCACCAACTACCATCTGTTTCCCCATAGCCATGTATGTCACTGTCACTTTGACATTACTAATTTACTAATTCTTTTTTGGTGTTAAAGGGCTTCAAAGGGATTGGATACAGTCCTAGGAGACCTTAGGGTATCTTACACAACTTTTAATAGCAATCAGAGCTGTTTCGATTTGAGTTGAGTGTATTTGTACCCAACGTGAATTTGCCAACCGCTTCACTCATCTCTAGTGCTAACATCAATTATATTACAGCTCCATTTTGTATAGATTAGGGCACCTGTAGAGGTGCTGGGTTCCATAGTGTGCTCTGCGTTCAGAGTTTTTATGCAGAGTGTTCATTGGATTCATACAGTTAAAGTATAGTAGAAGCCCTATGAGTCTTATAAGAGCTATGAATAAAACAGATATGATAACTGGCCAGTGGCATGCAACCTGAGCGCGGGCAGAAAGATGTTTTAGCTGGCTCTTGTCCTAGTGCCCTCACATGTACATTCATTTATGTACAAAAGATGCTTTCTATTACAGATTGTTTGGTTAACCGAATGTTTCCTAATTGTCTAATTGATTACTGCATCTTTCATTTCAAGATGAACAGTCAAACCAAAACCTTTTCCAGAAGGAAGAAATTACGATACTGCAGAAAACCATTGACGAGTTGGACAAAGAAAAGGACAATTTAATATACAGTATGGATCAGAAAAGCGAGAAGATTTCCTCTCTTGAGGGCAGCCTGGCTCTTAAAGTAAATACAATTAGTTTTACCATTTTGAGTGCTTTGAATATCAGTTAAGCCTAATCATGTTTTTAATAATTGTCATACTCCCTTGTACATCAGTGTATTCCTTGCTTCATGTATCATATTAAAAAAAGGGGTTATCCTGGACTTTGATGTTGGCCTATACCTCAGTTAGGCCTCCTGCACACGGCCATTCTTTTGGTCCGCATCCGAGCCACAGTTTTAGCGGCTCAGATGCGGACCCATTCACTTCAATGGGCCTGCAAAAGATGCGGACAGTACTCCGTGTGCTGTCCGCATCCGTTGCTCCGTTCCGTGGCCCCGCAAAAAATATATAACATGTCCTATTCTTGTCCGCGCTTTGCGGACAAGAATAGGCAGTTATATACAAGGCTGTCCATGCCATTCCGCAAATTGCGGAACGCACATGGCCGCCATCCGTGTTTTGCAGACTGCAAAAAAAAACGGAACGGTCGTGTGCATGTAGCCTAATTATGAGATTGATGTGAGTCCGATTCTCAGCACTAACATCAAATAGCTGATTGAAGGGGTTCATTGTTCACCAGACATAGTGCCCTACATTGGGCAGCGGTGGTACCTGGTTTTGCAGTTCAGTTCCATTTAAGGGCACTACAAAATATACATACAGTGGTGGCCTTAGCTGATCAGTGCGTCAGTCAGTCAGTCTGATATTGCTGGCCTACAGATAGACCACCAATATCAAAGTCCCAGAAATCATTTTAAGTATGGAGGAACAAGTATTTAAGTAAGTCAGGATAGCTGACAGGTCCTGCTTAGAGATTTCTCCAGCAAGCTTTACTGTGTAATTGTCACACTTTATGATAATAAACTGTGTTAAAAGTTTGCCATGGAGAACAACTTTAAGGGGAAGGAGCAGGTAGAAACTATGGCCCTGAGTCATTAAGACCACCATCTTCTAAGCCAGTCTTGATGGGACTGTGCTGCCGGAGAAGGCATGTTATTTATGATGGGGTGCAGGCTCGGAGCTGCCATAGATTTTGGTCACTATTTATTCCAGTTTCTGATGTAAATAATGATAAATGTATCTGGGTTGGCAGCCCTGCCCACACCCTGCCCTTGCCACGCTCCCTTTTTGGAAACCTAGCGAGGGTGGCATAAAATGCCAGTTGCGACTAAAATATTCAGAATGTCATTCAAAAAGTCACAAAACAGTTTTAAATGGCAAGTAGAAACTGGCCATCGATTTATTACTAAACTTGAGAATCATCAAGTAACATTATGGCAGACAGTGTATGTCCTTATGTGGTTCTATTACTGTAAATCCTATTGTGGTAATGCAATGTAGAGGAAGAAAAACAAATTTAGGTACAATGTAGCTGCTGCAACAACCAATTATTAATATTATTATTATAAAGAACATTTCCGTGGTTGTCTATAAAATCAGGATGAGTGTTGCTTTTTGTGGATAACCGTTTAGGGGATGCAGCTGTCTAATCTACTCTTTTCTATCAAATTGCTTTTATAAATGCCACCAAATATCTCTCAATCACACAGACATTGT